>NC_142463.1:9608675-9760191 GCF_049115385.1 Moschus berezovskii
TTTAGGGATTCAGGGCAAATGGTTTTCTTTATCTGCTCCATCTGGGATGCCTGCTCACCCCCTCTCATTCCCTTCCTCCAAACCTAGAATCTCCAGCAGTGGCATTGTCTGGAAAATCAGGGGAGGAAGCTCAAGATCCGGGCAGGAGAGGACCTCGATGTGCCTGAGGAAGGATGGTTGGAAGCAGCCTGAGGATACTGCAGCTAACGCAGAGGAGAGGGAAGGATGTGGTCGCATGTGCCCCACACACGGGGAGACACGCTCCCTCTCCAAAGTCATCATGGCAGTTCGTACATCATGTGTCTGGACCACTTATTTAAGGTCGCAGACAGGTGTGTATTGGAGGGCATGGCGGTAGAGGGTGAAGATGTGAATATAGGGAGAAAGGGGCATGCACGTAACATTTGACCCTTTGTTCTGATGAAAGCAATTAGTGGTGAGTGCCACACCTGAACAGACCTGCTAGTGCTACTACATTGTCTGCCTTTGCTGTCTTCCTCCTCACTAAGGACCACAAGTCCTAGACTGAGGCTGTTCCTTCAGCCCAGCCGCCAGAATGAAGAAGACGTGCAGATCAAGACAGACTCAGACATGACACCTGACCTCCAGAGGAGAGGTAAAGAGAGGAGAACATAAACACGTGTTGTTTAGGAACCACTGAAATTTAGGGGCTGTTTGTTACTGCAGCATGACCTAACGGCAGCTGACTAAAATATCTCATATAGTCCCATGGCTTTATCACTTACTAATGGCTATTGTATGTATATCACCAGGCAAGCCCTCTTCCCTGAGCTTCAGACCCATACATTCAACCGCATATTCGACTCTCCAATTGAGTATCGAACAGGTATTCAAACGTAGCATCTACCATGTAACTAAACAAAAAGTTTTGAACCACTGCTCTTCCACTCGGCACCGTATACAAAAGGTCCTGAGCCATCACAACACACTCTGTGACATTGCGGATGTCTGTTGTCAACTTAGTGTCACCCCAACATACATCATTCTGCTGCTGCTGCTAAGTCGCTTCAGTCATGTCCGACTCTGTGCGACCCCATAGACAGCAGCCCACCAGGCTCCCCCGTCTCTGGGATTCCCCAGGCAAGAACACTGGAGTGAGTTTCCATTTCCTTCTCCAATGCATGAGAGTGAAAAGTGAAAGTGACGTCGCTCAGTCGGGTCCGACTCTTCACAACCCCATGGACTGCAGCCTACCAGGCTCCTCCGTCCATGGGATTTTCCAGGCAAGAGTACTGGAGTGGGATACGTCATGCTACATACATCACATCAAAGTGGACCTATCCTTTGATTTTCAGGGTTTTTTATGGAATGTTTTTCAAATTGTTAAAGGAATATATTCTTGTTCTAACAACTGAAATAGTAATAGAAAGATTTATAAATTATAGCTTTCCCAGTCCCCACTCCACTACCAAAGCTGTAACCAATATTAATATTCTGTTATGTGACCTACAGGTGGACATTTATGATAAATAATTTTAGTTGTGCCTAAAATCAACTGGCCACGGGACTGGAAAAGGTCAGTTTTCATTCCAATCCCAAAGAAAGGCAATGCCAAAGAATGCTCAGACTACTGCACAATTGCACTCATCTCACACGATAGTAAAGTCATGCTCAAAATTCTCCAAGACAGGCTTCAGCAATACGTGAACCGTGAACTTCCAGATGTTCAAGCAGGTTTTAGAAAAGGCGGAGGCACCAGAGATCAAATTGCCAACATCCGCTGGATCATGGAGAAAACAAGAGAGTTCCAGAAAAACATCTATTTCTGCTTCATTGACTATGCCAAAGCCTTTGACTGTGTGGATCACAATAAACTGTGGAAAATTCTTTAAGAGATGGGAATACCAGACCACCTGACCTGCCTCTTGAGAAACCTGTATGCAGGTCAGGAAGCAACAGTTAGAACTGGACATGGAACAACAGACCAGTTCCAAATAGGAAAAGGAGTATGTCAAGGCTGTATATTGTCACCCTGCTTATTTAACTTACATACAGAGTACATCATGAGAAACGCTGGGCTGGAAGAAGCACAAACTGGAATCAAGATTGCCGGGAGAAAGATCAATAACCTCAGATATGCAGATGACACCTTATGGCAGAAAGTGAAGAGGAACTCAAAAGCCTCTTGATGAAAGTGAAAGAGGAGAGTGAAAAAGTTGGCTTAAAGCTCAACATTCAGAAAACTAAGATCATGGCATCCAGTCCCATCACTTCATGGGAAATAGATGGGGAAACAGTGGGAACAGTGGCTGACTTTATTTTTCTGGGCTCCAAAATCACTGCAGATGCTGATTGCAGCCATGAAATTAAAAGACGCTTACTCCTTGGAAGGAAAGTTATGACCAACCTAGATAGCATATTAAAAAGCAGAGACATTACTTTGCCAACAAAGGTCCATCTAGTCAAGACTATGGTTTTTCCAGTGGTCATGTATGGATGTGAGAGTTGGACTATAAAGAAAGCTGAGCACCGAAGAATGGATGCTTTTGAACTGTGGTGTTGGAGAAGACTCTTGAGAGTCCCTTGGACTGCAAGGAGATCCAAACAATCCATCCTAAAGGAGATCAGTCCTGGGTGTTCATTGGAAGGACTGATGTTGAAGCTGAAACTCCAATATTTTGACCACCTGATGCGAAAAGCTGACTCATCTGAAAAGACCCTGAAGGCAGGAAAGACTGAAGGCAGGAGGAGACGGGGATGACAGAGGATGAGATGGTTGGACAGCATTGTCAGTTCAGTGGAGTTGAGTTTGAGTAGACTCCGGGAGTTGGTGATGGACAGGGAGGCCTGGAGTGCTGCAGTCCATAGGGTCTCAAAAAGTCGGACACGACTGAGTGACGTGACTGAACTGAAAATCATCAATGCGCAAATCTGCCCTCTTCCCTAGTGGCTCAGAAAGTAAAGACTCCGCCTGCATGCTGAAGACCTGAGTTCAATCCCTGGGTCAGGAAGATCCCCTGGAGAAGGGATGGCTACCCACTCCAGTATTCCTCCCTGAAGAATTCCATGAACAGAGAAGCCTGGCGGGCTACAGTCCATGGGGTCTCAAAGAGTTGGACACAACTGAGCGACTAACACCTTAATTTTCACTTTTCACAAGCAAGACAGGGTGCGAAAATACATTCCTTGTTTTCACTCACAAGCTAAGGAATCCCTGGAAGTTCCCTGCACCTCCAACAGGGAAGAGGAGCCAGAATTCACTAGTGCCCACGCAGTTTAAGTGGATCAGCAAACAGCAGATTCTTCCACTAAGAGGGACACCCACGCTGATAGTTAACACAGGGGGTTAGTGTTCTGGGAGAGAGCCAGCTTTGCATGTATGAGATCATGAGTAGGGTCCAAGTGTCTGGTTCTCCAGACTATGCTCAGAAATGACAGAATATAGTGACGGAGATTTGCATCAGGCAGCCTGGGGTTTAAATTCCAGTCTGCCTTTTTCTATGTATACTTGGGCAATTGACTTCTCTAAACCTGTTTATTCATCTGACAAATAGAAATAAGAATGACATTTATGTATTAGTGTCCAATAAAAAATATGGAAGCCATTCTTATCTATTCCAAGTAAAAAGTTGGTTGTGTTGTTTTTTTGTTGTTTGTTTTTTTTTTCTTTTTTTGGCCATGCCTCGCAGCTTGCAGAATCTTAGTTCCCTTCTCAGGCTGCAAATGGGAAGCAAATGAATCTCAGAAGCCCATTTGGAAGGTGCTTCTAAATTTGTGTCTATGTATCAGCCTGTCTTCCCCACTTTCCAAACCTCCCAGGAGCATCTTTTTTGGCCAACTCAAACCAGGAACCATATGGGGCAGGGCACTTTGGGAAATATAGGTCTCAGTTTCTCCTCTGCAATGCAAGAAACACCTGACAACAGGTGGCCGTGATGCCACACAGACAACTGACAGCCCAGTGTAACCTACCACATAAAGACTCTTAGGAGGTTGAATGAAATAATGCAGATAAATTCTTAGTCGATTGCCTGACACTTGGTTAATGCAAAATAAGTGGCCGTTATTACAATTATTTTTTTAATTTTTATCTTGGAATTGACGGCTTTCCACTCAGCCGAGCACACCCATTACATTTCACGTTACAGAAAGCCCTAGGCATTTGGGTTCCTATCAAAAGATGCATTTGCCATCACCTCACATCACTCAGCAGGTTCTATCATTTCTTTTTCAGATCCGATTATAATGGCAGCATTTGTAACTTGCTGATCCTTTAATTCCGCATAAGCACACATTCTGGCTGAATGTATTCAAGTCAATTACACTCAGGGACGTGAACTAAATTCTCTACTTCTGTGTCTCGCAACTTTGGATTCCGTGGAGACTGTCCCCAAAATCACCACTCCAAAAGAGCTTCATACTGCAGATGTGTCTTCTCCATCATCCATCCATCCAGGCACAAGGAAATCCAATAACAACCCCATTTGTGAGCAAGCAGTTCTAGCCTTATGATTGCTATCACCAAAGCAAATACATTACAGGATAATGAAATGTTTCCAATAAGAATTAATTTTTAAAACCTAAGCCACATGCAGACTTACCCTCATGAAACTAAATTCAAGCCATTCTGTGGGTATAACGAAATTATCCTTGGAAAGAGCACAAATTGATTGGACCTCAAAATTCAAAATTCAATTGTAGAAAATAAAATCGATGATAAACCGCAGGGCCTTTGGCAAGCCATCCCCTGCTCTGAAGCGTAATCCAAACATCACATGGTCACAGGTCAGTGCTTCCTGCAAAGAAATCCATTTTACAAACAAACCTAGGGTAATAGCACCCAGATCTATAATTCCTTACCTTGATTAATGATGGGCCCACACACTGTCACATCCATGATGACCAAGTAAAGCTAACATTCTGAGAAGCAGCATTACCCTTACAGTTGCAATAATCTCCAGGGAAAATGACTCGATTTAAACTTATTCTTTCTTCAGCTTGAATTTGGTTAGCTTTTTTAAACCTGTTCTGTGTTGTTACCCACATCCTGCAAAAACAGGCCCAACTCTCCTTTCAGTCAGAAAGGTGAAGTCTTCAGTGATTTTTTTTTTTTTGTAGCTGAATTTTTTTTTAATTGAGGTATAATTGCTTTACAATGTTGTGTCTTCAGTGATTTTTAAAAGCAAGTTAACACCCACCTTTAGGATGATGCTTTCAAAGGACAAGTCAGTGCCTCGAACTAATCTCAGGCAGTCAACTTTCAATTGGCTTTTTTTTTTTTAACCCTTAATTCCTGTGCCCAAATGTCCTTTCAGTCTGCCCATCTGTGATAGGTGCTGGGGTGAATGAGTCAGCAAAAGTCCCAGACCTCAGAGAGCTTAAACTCTAATCAGGAGAGACAGATAAATGAGCAAACAAGAGCACTTCAGGATGTGTAAGGGCTGATCTGAGGCTCTTCCACTGTTCTGTCTGCTCCTAACCAAGGGACATTCAGTCTTGATTGCTAGAGTGTCACGATGAAAACTGATATTATTAGTGCTCCACCTTATTCTTCTTTGGCAATATTTTTTTGCCTTTATTCTTCCATAGATACTTTAGAATCACTTTATCAGGATCCATGAAAAAAGAAACCTATTGAAGTTTGATTGGAATTGTACTAAATCTAGATCAATTTCAGAGAAATGACGTGTGTACCTTATTGTCTCCTGATCCATGAACTTAGTATACTATTATTAATCATTTCTTTCAATAGTATACTATTATTATATACTATTATTTAATCATGTCTTTCAATAGTTTTCTAATTTCTTGCATAAAGTTCCTGCATGTATATTTTAGATTTATTCCCAAGGATTTCATTATTTTGGAAGTCTTATAAATGGCATCTATTTTTAAGTGCAGTTTTTACTGCTTATTGTGATATGGAAAATGCAATTAACTTTTTGTACTAAGCTTATATATAGCAACCTTGATAAACTTGATAAACTCTATTAATGTGCCTGCTTATTCTTTGGAGATTTCTTCTGTTTATAATCAGATCATCTCAAACTAACAACAGTTTGATTTTTTTTCCTAATTATTATTTCTTCTTTTTAATCTTTATTCGCCTTATTTCCTTGGCTAAAGCCTTGGTATGTTGTCGAAGAGATGTGGAAGTAGTAGGCATGCATACTAAGTCACTTCAGTCATGGCCGACTCTTTGCGACTCCATGGACTGTAACCCCCTAGGCTTGCTGTCCGTGGGATGCTCCAGGCAAGAGTGCATTGCCATTTCCTCCTCCAGGGGATCTTCCCAACCCAGGAATTGAACCCGCATCTCCTGAGTCTCCTGTGTCTCCTGCATTGCAGGCAGATTCTTTACTACTGAGCCACTATGAAACCCCACATGTTCTCTGTGGGTTCCCTTTACCAGCTGAGGTCATGTCATTCTATTTCTGCTTTATAGAGACTTTTTTTTAAAAAATCATAAATGGATACTGAATTTTATTAAATTGTCACACTTTGGCCACCTCATGCGACAAGTTAACTCACTGGAAAAGACTCTGATGCTGGGAAAGGTTGGGGGCAGGAGAAGAAGGGGACGACGGAGAATGAGATGGCTGGATGGCATCACCGACTCTGTGGACATGAGTTTGAGTGTACTCCGGGAGTTGGTGATGGACAGGGAGGCCTGGCGTGCTGTGATTCATGGGGTCGCGGAGAGTCGGACACGACTGAGCGACTGATCTGATCTGATCTGATCTGATTAAAATATTACTTTTCTTCTTTATTTTAAGGTAGGAAATCACATGAATTTTTTATGCTTTAATGTTTACCCAGTCTTACATACCTTGAGGAAACCAGGTCATGACATAGCTTAATACATGGCAAAATTTCTTTACCAACACTTGGTTTAGAATTTTCTATCTGTGTTTTTGAGTGACATTAGCTTGTAATTTTCCTTACTCATACAGTCCTTGTCAGAATATAGTATCAAGATTGTGCTAGCTTTATAAAATGGTGTTTCCTCTTTTTCTACACTATGGAATAATTAGCGTAAGATTGGAAATATCTATCCCAATAGAAATCTGCTAGCAGAACTCCCAAGTATAATCATTTGGGAGGTTTTGTTGTTTTCTTTAGGGGATATTTTTCAAGTAATAATTAAATTTATTTAATAATTATAGTCCAAGTTTTATGTTTCTTTTTTCAAATTATTTATTTATTTTTGGCTGTGCTGCGTCTTCATTGCTTTGCTTAGGCTTCCTCTAGTTGCAGTGAGCAGGGGCTATTCTTTCTTTCGGTGCACAGGCTTCTGATTGCGGTGGCATCTCTTGTTGCTGAGCACAGGCTCTAGGCTTGTGGGCTTCAGCAGTTACAGCACACCAGCTTAATAGTTGCAGCACATGAGTTTAGCTGTTCCCCAGCATGTGGAATCTGCCCGGACAAGGGATTGAACCTATATGCCCTGAACTGGCAGGAGGATTCTCATCCACTAAGCCCCTAAGGAAGTCCTTACACGTCTTTTTAAATCAGTTTTTGTAGTTTATATTTCTTTAGAAATTTTTTTCATCTGTTTTCCAAAGTATTAGCATAAAGTTGATCATTATACCTTCTTATCTTTTAAATCTATGCACCATCCATAAATATGTTCCCTTTTTTTATTCCTTGTGTTATCTGTCTTCTTTCTTTTTTCCTTGATCAATCTCACCAGAGATTTTTCAATTTCACTAGTTCAAAAAAAGAAAAAACACCTTTTGGCTGAGTCGGGCTTTTCAACTGAATGTTTGATTTCCACTTTATAAATGTTTGCTCTTGTTTTTAATATTTCCTACCTTCTACATTTAGGATAATTTGTATATTATTCATTTTAAAATTCTTAAGGCATATATTTAGTCTAAGGTTCCTCAAATAGAGGTGATTTTGCCCCCTAGGGAACATTTCACAATACTTGGAGACATTATTTCCTGTCACAACTGGGGGGAAATGATATTGACATCTACCGGGCAGCTGCTAAACATCCTACAAGGCACAGAACAGCCCCCAACAACAGAGAATTTGCAACCCAAAATGTCAATACTAATGAGGTTGAGAAGCCCTGGTCTAGCTTATTAATCTTCACCCTTTCATCTTTTCTAATAAGAGCACTTAACACTAAAAATTTCCAGCTGAGTACACTTTAGCTGCATCCCATAGATATCTTTTTCAATATAAATGAGGTAAAATTGACTTTCTTTTTGGTGTACAGTTCTATGAGCTTTAACACGTGTAGATTTGTGTCCCTACCACCACAATCAGGATACAAGACAGTTTCATCACCACACAAAATGCTCTCGGGCTGCCTCTTTGCAGCCTCACCCTCCCCCTACCATTCGCAAGCACGGATTCCCTCTCTTTCAGTTCAGTTCAGCCCCACAGTCGTGTCCAACTCTTTGCGACCCTGTGGACTGCAGCGTGCCAGGACTCCCTGTCCATCACCAACTCCTGGAGCTTGCTCAAACTCATGTCCATCGAGTTGGTGATACCATCCAGCCATCTCATCCTCTGTCGTCCCCTTCTTCCGTCTTCAATCTTGCCCAGCATCAGGGTCTTTTCCGGAGAGTCAGTTCTTCACATCAGGTGGCCAAAGTACTGGAGCTACAGCTTCAACATCAGTCTTTCCAATGAAAATTCAGGATTGTTTTCCTTTAAGATTGACCAGTTTGATCTCCTTGCAGTCCAAGGGACTCTCAAGAGTCCTCTCTAATACCACAGTTCAAAAGCATCAATTCTTTGGCACTTTCTTCAGCTTTCTTTAGAGTCCAACTCTCACATCCATACATGACTACTGGGAAATCCATAGCATTGACTGTACACACCTTTGTTGACAAAGTAATATCTCTGCTTTTTAATATGCTGTCTAGGTTGGTCATAGCTTTTCTTCCAAGGAGCAAGCGTCTTTTAATTTCATGGCTGCAGTCACTATCTGCAGTGACTTTGGAGCCCAAGAAAATAAAGTCTGTCACCATTTCCATTGTTTCCCCATCTATTTGCCATGAAATGATGGGACCAGATGCCATGATCCTAATTTTTTGAGTGTTGAGTTTTAAGCCAGTTTTTTCACTCTCCTCTTTCACTTTTATCAAGAGGCTCTTTAGTTCCTCTTCACTTTCTCCCATAAGGGTGGTGTCATCTGCATATATGAGGTTATTGATATTTCTCCCAGCAATCTTGATTCCAGCTTGTGCTTCATCCAGAGTGGCATTTTGCATGATGTATTCTGCATATAAGTTAAATAAGCAGGGTCACTTGATGTACTCCTTTCTCAATCTGGAACCAGTTTGTTGTTCCACGTCTGGTTCTAACTGTTGCTTTTTGACCTGCATACAGACTTCTCAGGAGGCAAGTAAGATAGTCTCCCATCTCTTTAAGAATTTTCCACTGTTTGTTGTGATCCACACAGTCAAAGGCTTTAGTATAGTCAATGAAGCAGAAGTATATGGTTTTCTATAATTCTCTTGTTTTTATATGATCCAACAGATGTTGGCAATTTGATCTCTGGTTCCTGTGTCTTTTGTGAATCCATCATGAACATCTGGAAATTCTCAGTTCACATACTGTTGAAACCTGGCTTGGAGAATTTTGAGCATTACTTTGCTAGCGTGAGAAGACTGCAATTGTTCGGTAGTTTGAACATTCTTTGGCATTGCTTTTCTTTGGGATTGGAATGAAAACTGACCTGTTCCAGTCCCATGGCCCCTGCTGAGATTTCCAAATTTGCTGGTATATTGAGTGCAGCACTTTAATAGCACCATCTTTTAGGATTTGAAATAGCTCAGCTGGAATTCCATCACCTCCACTAGCTTTGTTCCTAGTGATGCTTCCTAAGGCGCACTTGACTTTGCATTCCAGGATGTCTGGCTCTAGGTGAGTGATCACACCATCGTGATTATCTGGGTCATTAAGATCTTTTTTGTATAGTTCTTCTATGTATTCTTACCACCTCTTCTTAATATCTTCTGCTTCTGTTAAGTCCCTACCATTTCTGTCCTTTATCGAGCCCATCTTTGCATGAAATGTTCCCTTGGTATCTCTAATTTTCTTGAAGAGATCTCTCAGTTCAGTTCAGTTCAGTTCAGTCACTCAGTCGTGTCCGACTCTTTGCGACCCCATGAATCACAGCACGCCAGGCCTCCCTGTCCATCACCAACTCCCAGAGTTCACTCAAACTCATGTCCATCGAGTCAGTGATGCCATCCAGCCATCTCATTCTCGGTGGTCCCCTTCTCCTCCTACCCCCAATCTCTCCTAGCATCAGACTCTTTTCCAGTGAGTCAACTCGTCGCATGAGGTGGCCAAAGTATTGCAGTTTCAGCTTTAGCATCAGTCCTTCCAATGAACACCCAGGACTGATCTCCTTTAGGATGGACTGGTTGGATCTCCTTGCAGTCCAAGGGACTCTCAAGAGTCTTCTCCAGCACCACAGTTCAAAAGCATCCATTCTTCGGCGATCAGCTTTCTTCACAGTCCAACTCTCACATCCATACATGACCACGGGAAAAACCATAGACTTGACCAGATGGACCTTGGTTGGCAAAGTAATGTCTCTGCTTTTCAATATATCTAGGTTGGTCATAACTTTCCTTCCAAGGAGTAAGCGTCTTTTAATTTCCTGGCTGCAGTCAGCATCTGCAGTGATTTTGGAGCCCAAAAAAAAATAAAGTCTGACACTGTTTCCACTGTTTCCCATCTATTTCCCATGAAGTGATGGGACCAGATGCCATGATCTTTGTTTTCTGAATGTTGAGCTTCAAGCCAACCTTTTCACTCTCCTTTTCACTTTCATCAAGAGGCTTTTGAGTTCCTCTTCACTTTCTGCCATAAGGGTGGTGTCATCTGCATATCTGAGGTTATTGATATTTCTCCCGGCAATCTTGAAGAAGAGATCTCTAGTCTTCCCCATTCTGTTGTTTTCCGCTATCTCTTTGCATTGATCGCTGAGGAAGGCTTTCTTGTCTCTCCTTGCTATTCTTTGGAACTCTGCATTCAATGGGTATATCTTTTCTTTTCTCCTTTGCCTTGTGCTTCTCTTCTTTTCTCAACTATTTGTAAGTCCTCCTCAAATAACCATTTGGCCTTTTTGTTTTTCTTTTTCTTAGGGATGGTTTTGATCACTACCCCCGTACAATGTCACAAACCTCTGTCTATAGTTCTTCAGGCACTCTATCAGATCTAATCCCTTGAATATATTTGTCACTTCTACTGTATAATCATTAAGGGATTTTATTTAGGTCATACCTGAATGGTCTAGTGGTTTTCCCTACTTTCTTCAATTTAAGTCTGAATTTGGCAATAAGGAGTTCATGATCTGAGCCACAGTCAACTCCCGGTCTGGTTTTTGCTGACCGTACAGAGCTTCTCTATCTTAGGCTGCAAGGAATATAATCAGTCTGATTTTGGTATTGACCATCTACTGATGTCCATTGTCTCTTGTGTTTTTGGAAGAGGGTGTTTGCTATGACAGTGTGCTCTCTTGGCAAAACTCTGTTCGCCTTTTTCTCCAGGATGTCACATAAATAGAATCATACAGTATATAACTATGTGAAAACAGTTTCTTTCACTCAGCACAGTGCCTTTGAGATTCCTCCATACTATTGTATGAATCTCTAGTTCATTCATTTTTGTTGCTGAGTAGTATTCTATTGTATGAACGTAATACAGTCTTTTTATTCATTCACACATTAACAGACTTCTGGGTTTTTTCCATTCTTTTGATGATTATAAATAGAGCTGCCATTTGAGTACAAATTTGGGGGTGAACATAAGTATTTATTTCCCTAGATCCCCAGCTGGGTCACATGGTAAGTATATGATTAATTTTATAATGAACTGAAAAGTGATTTTCAGGGTTGGTTCTACCATTTGGATTCCTACCGACAATGGATGAGGGCTCCAGCTGCTCCACATACTCACCAGCATTTAGTGTCAGGCTTGGTGTTTTGCTTAATTTTTGTTTTTGTTTCAGCCATTCTAATAGGTGTGTAATCATTTTGGTTTTAATTTGCATTTCTTTAGTGGCTGATCATTTTAAACATCTTTTTTGTGTGTTTATGTCATTCATACAGCTTCTACAGTGAGATAGCTGTTCAAATCTTTGCCTATTTTTTTAATACATTGTTTGTTTTCCTGCTGTTGATTTTTTAGCAATTTTGTTGAGGTCTAAGTGACATACAATAAACTGAAGATATTTAAACTGTTCATTTTTAAAAGTTTTGACCTCATATATATGAGTGTATATACAGGTTGATGCTTTTGAACTGTGGTGTTGGAGAAGACTCTTGAGAGTCCCTTAGTCTACAAGGAAATCAAACTGGTCAATCCTAAAGGAAGTCAACTGAATATTCATTGGAAGGACTGATGCTGAAGCTGAAGCTCCAATACTTTGGCCACCTAATGCGAATAACTGACTCTTTGGAAAAGACCCTGATGCTAGGAAAGATTGAGGGCAGGAGGAGAAGGGGATGACAGAGGATGAGATAGTTGGATGGCATCACTGACTCGATGGACATGAGTCTGAGCAGGCTCCGGGAGTTGGTGATGGACAGGGAAGCCTGGCATGCTGCAGTCCATGGGGTCGCAAAGAGTCAGACAAGACTGAGCAACTTAACTGAACTGATATACTCATAAAACTATCATCAAAACAAAGACAGTGAACATAAGCATCACTCCTCATAATTTCTTTGAAATCCCTCCTTCTCTTCTCCCTTCCCCCAGTTCCCAGGAAATCATTGATCTTTCTGTCACCCATGGTAAGTTTCCATTTTCTAGAAATTTCTAAAAATGAAATCATATAGTAGGTATTCTTTTGATTTTACTTCTTTCATTTAACAAAATTATTTTTGAGATTCATCCATATAGTGTGTGAGTTCAGTCGCTCAGTCGTGTCTGACTCTTTGCGACCCCATGAATCATAGCATGCCAGGCCTCCCTGTCCATCACCAACTCCCAGAGTTCACTCAAACTCACGTCCATCAAGTCGGTGATGCCATCCCGCCATCTCATTTTCTGTCATCCCCTTCTCCTCCTGCCCCCAATCCTTCCCAGCATCAGAGTCTTTTCCAATGAGTCAACTCTTTGCATGAGGTGGCCAAAGTATTGGAGTTTCAGCTTTAGCATCAGTCCTTCCAATGAACACCCAGGATGGATCTCCTTTAGAAAGGACTGGTTGGATCTCCTTGCAGTACAAGGGACCCTCAAGAGTCTTCTCCAGCACCACAGTTCAAAAGCATCCATTCTTCAGCGATCAGCTGTCTTCACAGTCCAACTCTCACATCCATACATGACCACGGGAAAAACCATAGCCTTGACTAGACGGACCTTTGTTGGCAAAGTAACGTCTCTGCTTTTTAATATACTATCTATGTTAGTCATAACTTTCCTTCCAAGTAGTAAGCGTCTTTTAATTTCATGGCTGCAATCAGCATCTGCAGTGATTTTGGAGCCCAAAAAATAAAGTCTGACACTGTTTCCACAATTTTCCCCATCTATTTGCCATGAAGTGATGGGACCAGATGCCATGATCTTTGTTTTCTGAATGTTGAGCTTTAAGCCAACTTTTTCACTCTCCTCTTTCACTTTCATCAAGAGGCTTTTGAGTTCCTCTTCACTTTTTGCCATGAGGGTGGTGTCATCTGCATATCTGAGGTTATTGATATTTCTCCCAGCAATCTTGATTCCAGCTTGTGCTTCTTCCAACCCAACATTCCTCATGATGTACTCTGCATATAAGTTAAATAAGCAGGGTGACAATATACAACCTTGATGTACTCCTTTTCCTATTTGGAACCAGTCTGTTGTTCCATGACCAGTTCTGACTGTTGCTTCCTGACCTGCATACAGGTTTCTCAAGAGGCAGGTCAGGTGGTCTGGTATTCCCATCTCTTAAAGAATTTTCCACAGTTTATTGTGATCCACACAGTCAAAGGCTTTGGCATAGTCAATGAAGCAGAAAGAGATGTTTTTCTGGAACTCTCTTGCTTTCTCCATGATCCAGTGGATGTTGGCAATTTGATCTCTGGTGCCTCTGCCTTTTCTAAAACCTGCTTGAACATCTGGAAGTTCACGGTTCACATATTGCTAAAGCCTGGCTTGGAGAATTTTGAGCATGACTTTACTAGCATGTGAGATGAGTGCAATTGTGCTGTAGTTTGAGCATTCTTTGGCATTGCCTTTCTTTGGGATTGGAATGAAGACTGACCTTTCCAGTCCTGTGGCTACTGCTGAGTTTTCCAAATTTGCTGGCATATTGAGTGCAGCACTTTCACAGCATCATCTTTCAGGATTTGAAATAGCTCAACTGGAATTCCATCACCTCCACTAGCTTTGTTCGTAGTGATTCTCTCTAAGGTCCATTTGACTTCACATTCCAAGATGTCTGGCTCTAGGTCAGTGATCATGTTATCGTGACTATCTTGGTCGTGAAGATCTTTTTTGTACAGTTCTTCTGTGTATTCCTGCCACCTCTTCTTAATATCTTCTGCTTCTGTTAGGTCCATACGATTTCTGTCCTTTATCGAGCCCATCTTTGAACGAAAGTTCCCTTGGAATCTCTAATTTTCTTGAAGAGATCTCTTGTCTTTCCGAATCTGTTTTTTTCCTCTATTTCTTTGCATTGATCACAGGGGAAGGCTTTCTTATCTCTCCTTGCTATTCTTTGGAACTCCTCATTCAGATGCTTATATCTTTCCCTTTCTCCTTTGCTTTTCGTTATTGCTTAATATTTTCCATTGTATGGATTTATCACAATTTACTTATCCCCTCACTAATTGATGGACATTTGGGTTTTTCTAGTTTTGGACTATTGTTTAAAAACAAAAGCTGTTAACTGGTAAGAATACTCACAGACAAATATTTGTATGGACACACACTTGGGAGCAAAGCGCATCATCTGGCAGATGCATGGGTGACTTTTTAAGACACTGCCAAACTGTTTTCCAAAGTGATGTGCCACGCACACTGTCGCTAAGAGTGTACGTGAGTCCCACTTCCTTTATACCCTTCCACACTCAGTGTGGCGGCTCTTTCTCACGTTAGCCTTTCTAGGAGGTGTGGAGTCGCATCTCACTGTGGTTTTAATTTACACTTTCCTAATGATTAATGATGTTGTACACCTTTCACATGCTTATTTGCCATCCGTCACTTTAGTTCAGTCGCTCAGTCGTGTCCGACTCCTTGCGACCCCGTGCACTGCAGCACGCCAGGCCTCCCTGTCCATCACCAACTCCCAGAGCTTACTCAAAGTCATGTCCATCGAGTTGGTGATGCCATCCGACCATCTCACCCTCTGTCATCCCCTTCTCTTCCTGCCTTCAATCTTTCCGAGCAACAGGGTCTTTTCAAATGAGTTGGTTCTTGACATCAGGTGGCCAAAGTACTGGAGTTTCAGCTTCAGCATCAGTGTTTGCAATGAGTATTCAGGACTAATATTCTTTAGAATGGACTGGTTGGATCTCCTCGCAGTCCAAGGGACTCTCAAGAGTCTTCTCCAACACCACAGTTCAAAAGCATCAATACTTTGGTGCTCAGCTTTCTTTATAGTCCAACTCTCACATCCATACATGACCACTGGAAAAACCATAGCCTTGACTAGATGGACCTTTTTTGGCAAAGTAATGTCTCTGCTTTTTAATGTGCTGTCTAGGTTGGTCATAGCTTTTCTTCCAAGGAGCAAGTGTCTTTTAATTTCAAGGCTGCAATCACCATCTGCAGTGATTTGGGAGCCTAAGAAAATAAAGTCTCACACTGTTTCCATTGTTTCCCATCTATTTGCCATGAAGTGATGGGACCGGATACTATGATCTTAGTTCTCTGAATGTTGAGCTTTAAGCCAACTTTTGCACTCTCCTCTTTCACTTTCATCAAGAGGCTGTTTAGTTCTTCTTCACTTTCTGCCTTAAGGGTGGTGTCATCTGCTTATCTGAGGTTATTGATATTTCTCCCAACAATCTTGATTCCAGCTTGTGCTTCATCCAGCCCGGCATTTCATGTGATGTACTCTGCATATAAGTTAAATAAGCAGGGTGACAATATACAGCCTGGACGCATTCCTTTCCCGATTTGGAACCAGTCTGTTGTTCCATGTCAAATTCCAACTGTTTGTCATCCATATATCTTCCTTGGTGAAGTGTTTGTTTAAATCTTTTGCCTCTTTTTAACTGGACTATTTGTTTTCTCATTATTGAATTTTAAAAGTTCTTTATATATAATCTGGACACAAGCTCTTTGTCAAATATAGGCTATGCAAATATATTCTCCCAGTTTATGACTTGTCTTTTCATTCACTTAATGGACATGAATTTGGGCAAACTCAAGAAGATGTGAAGGACAGAGGAGCCTGGCATGCTTCAGTCCGTGGGCTCACAAAGAGTCGGACATGACTCAGAGACTGAACAACAGCAGAGTGTCTTTTGAATAGCAGACATTTTTAATTTTGAGGAACTGCAGTACATCAATTTTTTCTTCTACATATATGCCAAAAATCACAACATTTTTCTCCTGTTTTCTTCTAGGAATTCCATAGTTTGAAATTTTAATTTATCTTCTATGACCAAACTTGAGTAAATATTTTATATGGTGAGAGATATGGATCAGTATTTTTGTTTTCTTTTTTCTTTTCATTTTTATGGATTCATTTATTTTTGTGTATGGATGACCAATTGTTCCAACACCATTTGTTGGAGAGATTGTCCTTTCTCTAATTGATCTTTAGTGTTTCTATCTGTAAAATGGCAGTATGAACATTTCCTACTCCACATGGTTGGAAAGAGGATAAAATTTTGTCACAGTCACTACATAAATGTCACTAATGTCACTACATTAAAATCTCTCTAAGAGAAACAGAGGATGAGACGGTTGGATGGCATCACCGACTCAATGGACATGAGTTTGAGCAACTCCAGGAGTTGGTTATGGACAGGGAGGCCTGGTGTGCTGCAGCCCATGGGGTTGCAAAGGGTCGGACATGACTGTGCGACTGAACTGAACTGAACTGAACTGAAGAGAAACAGAGTACACAGGATTAGCATGTGGGCCTTTGGTTCAAGTCCTGGCCTCCAAGTTACTCTGCCTGAGTATGAATCTCACCCTATCACTTGCTCTTACTATTTACTCATGTTTTCAGATCTTAAAGAAGTTAGCAAGTCTTTCTGTACCTCAGGCTTCTCATCTGAAAAGTGAGCCTAATAGAGCCATCCTTGTAGGATTTATTGGAAGATTGAATGTGATAATGTATGTAAAAAGTAAAGCAGAGTGTCTGGGATACGCAAAGTATAAATGATAGCTTCCACATTAAGTTTTCACTGTTGGACCCTCCTTACCGAGCACAGTGCTCGATCAGTATGATTTAAATAATAAATAAACCTGTTTATGAAAGCATCTGTAATATGGAAATCCCCCCACGCACACAAAGCAGGAGTGTGGGCACTGATGTTTCTGTTGTGACATGTGCACTGTGACCTCTCTCTGACCCTCACCACACCCTTTGCTCTCCACGTTCAAGATGTTTGTCATCTGTGATGTGTTGATCTGTTTATAATCCTCCTCCTTGCTATAGTATGAGCTTCTTAAGGGAAAGGACCTGCACTGCCTTGTTCATCTCTGTATCATCCATTTTCAGCTCAGTTCTTAACATGTAGTAGCCCTCAAAACATCTTGAAATGAAGGCATAAAGAGCGAAGAAAAGACCAAAAAAAACACTGATTCTAATTTTTTGCCAAATGCCCAAGCCAATGTGAAGCAATTTTTCAAGCCCACGTCAAATAGCCATAGGAAATTTCAATGCCTTAACCATTCCATGAGAACTTCTACTTACTTTTCTGTCCATTGCATTCACCTGCACAGCATCAGTGTAGGGAGGGGCATGCAGAGAAGTTTCCCAAGAGAGGCAAGTTTGCCAGTCCCTGAGCCTGACACCTGGTGGCTCAAGTCAGGAAGGCAAGCTACTTTTCCAAAGAACTCCAAGAAAAGGATCTCAAACTATCTCATCATCCTCACTCAGCTGAGGCAAAAATCCATGGCTTGTCTCCCAATCTGTTGCCACTTTCCAGATAGGGAAGGAAGTTTGGGAAGCTCTGTGATTTCAAAAAATTGGAAAGAAACAACATAATAACTTTTGATATATATGAGTCTATTAAGCTCTATTGAATTATACACGTTAAGTGGGTGAATTCTGTGCTTTGTGAATTATATCCCAGTAAAGCTGTTTTTCTTGTTTGTCTTTTTAATTTTTAAGGAAAAAGACCAAGAAGCCTACAGGGCTTCTTCACTTAGGTTTTGGTGGGGAGGGAGTGTTTGGAGGGTGTCAGGAGGGTTGGTTGATTTAGGTTTTTACTATAAATAAATTAATAAGGGTTTTTTTTAAATAGTAACTTTCTGTAATCTTTAATAACTCACCCAATAAGTAACCCCTAGATTATACAAAGGAGAAGGCAATGGCACCCCACTCCAGTACTCTTGCCTGGAAAATCCCATGGACGGAGGAGCCTGGTGGGCTGCAGTCCATGGGGTCGCAAAGAGTCAGACACGACTGAGTGAATTCACTTTCACTTTTCATTTTCATGCATTGGAGAAGGAAATGGCAAGCAACTCCAGTGTTCTTGCCTGGAGAATCCCAGGGATGGGGGAGCCTGGTAGGCTGCCGTCTATGGGGTCGCACAGAGTCTGACACAACTGACGTGACTTAGCAGCAGAAGCAGATTATACAAAAACAAAAGTCTGTAGACTTTTGCACAGCATTTGTATCCTTTTTAAAAAGCAAAAACAAAGAACTTAGATTTTTAGATTAATCTGCAGCCTATCAGGAGGCCCTGTGTGAGCCCAGAATCACACCTGGAGAATCCTCAGTCTAAGCACCTAGAAAGATTTTAAGCATCTCTATGTCACAGAGGGGGAAATTACCTCTGATCCAGCTTCTTACCTAGAGAACTTATAAAGATCGCTCTGTAGGTAAGGATAGTTGCTATTAAGTGTTATTTAATACCTCCTACTGGTCAGAATGGCACCCCACTCCAGTATTCTTGCCTGGAGAATTCCATGGACAGAGAAGTCTGGCAGGCCACAGTCCCTGGGGTCACAAAGAGTCGGACACACCTGAGCTAAGCACCAGCAGCACTGGTCAGGAAGGGCAAAGCAAGGGGATCTGCGTGAAGACCCAGCCTGTCTTATTTCATTCTCATGACACCATCGTGGCCTAAACCTGGTGACCCTCAAGGAAACGGAGGTTCAGAAAGGCTTATTTGCCCGAAGTCATACAGGAGTAGTGGGAGAGGTAGGGTGACTTTCTCAGCCCCATTCTTCCTACCAGTATATGAATTTTATATCCAGTTTATGGTGTAGTTGAGTTTTTCACTTCACACACACTTTACAGGACATGAGGATCTATTGGATAATTAAAGCACATGTGCTTGTTTTCTAGAACTCAGCACTTATTTTCATGTTTTAAAATTATGGTTGAGTTTACGGTTATTGCAGCTTTACATTATGCTCTGGCATCAGTCATATCTGTGATGATCCAATGATCCCACTGAGGAAACAGGCTTCTCTCCAGAGACAGCTCACCAGAGCGGTGGCTTCATCTGGGAAGGACAACCATCAGGGAGATGGGGTGAGCCATGCTTGACTCTGCCAGGAGAAAGGGGAGACTCGGGAAATTTAGGGTTTCGAATAATAGGAAGGCAGCAAGGAGTGATGTAAATAGTGCATGCGTGCTCAGGGGCTCAGTCGTGTCCAACTCTTTGAGACCCCTCTTTGTGACTCTTGTGGACGATAGCCCACCATGTTCCTCTGTTCATGGGTTTTCCAGGCAAGAATACTGGAGTGGGTTGCCATTTCCTTCTCCAGGGGATCTTCTTGACCCAGGGAGCAAATCCGTGTCTCCTGCAGCTCCTACACTGGCAGATGGATCCTTTACCCCTGAGTCACATGGGAAGCTCCGGTGCAAGTAGAACAGGGTCTGATAGGGAAGCTTCATGTGACAGAACAGGGCATTTGTACTTTATCCGATAGGCAAGGGATGTTTTCAAAGAGCAGGGCTCCTGCTTTCCTGGCTTTTAAAAGCATTTATCTTGCTTTGGAACAGGCCAGGAGCCCACGAAGAGGAGGGACCCCTCTGGGTGCTGGGGGTTTGCTGGGATAAACTCGTCTGCTCAGGCCAAGATGTAGCTTGGATGTCTCTGGCCTAGCGCTGTCCAGTATCATTTCTCTGTGGCTCCAGGCTCTGTTTCTCCAGCTGAGCCTCCTCTGCATCCCATGCTGGTCACACTGAACAGCCTGGGTCTGCATCCTGACTCCAGTGCTTACCAGCTTTGTCCCTGTGGTCCAATTTCCTGTGCCTCAATGTCTCCACTTATAAAAGGGGCTAACAATGAACTCACCTCGTACGGTTGTTAGGCAGATTAAAATAACCAAAGCCCTTAGAAAGGAGCTTGGTGTCAAGTATGCATCGTATAAGCTTTCATGCTGATCCCTATTGCTCAGACTGGACAGCCTCAGATCGGGGCTGATGCAAATTCTCAGGCTCTCTACCAACACCCGATCAAAGGTTGGACTTCCAAATGAAGTCTTCACTCCTGGTGTTTCTGCAGCTCTGCTTTCATTCTCCCTGCCACTAAAAGGCGTTCATGTAAATGCCAGGGCTGTGCCTCTGCTCAGAGTTCCGTGCTTACATCTGTGCAGCTGTCTGAAAACTCTTGGGGGTACCTTTGTCTGACTCCTTCACTCTTTGTGCCGCAAAAAGAGACAACTTGGAAGACTTCTATGCTTTCAATGGAAAGACCACTTACTAACCGAGTGTCTTCTCAAAAGTCAGCCATTCCATGCTATTTCCCTGAAATCAGTAGGCCCTCCCAAGACC
Source organism: Moschus berezovskii (assembly GCF_049115385.1). Lineage (NCBI taxonomy): Eukaryota > Metazoa > Chordata > Mammalia > Artiodactyla > Moschidae > Moschus > Moschus berezovskii. The sequence continues at coordinate 9,629,503 of NC_142463.1, forward strand.
TTGGCAAGCTGATGAAAAGAAAGAAAAAAATGCTGTTTCCCCCACCACACCCGCCCACCCACCCACCCCACAGCTTCACTGGATGACTGCTTTTTAACTGTTTTCTGCCTACTTATGGGTGAGTCATATAGGCGTTCCCAGTGATTCCCATCTCCACACTCTGGTTCCTTCCAATCAGAAGGTGGTTGCCAAGGGAACCACAGGTACCAGTCTCCGGCCATTCCCCTGAATCAAGGCCTAATCTACATTGAAAGAAATTTCCATTCCACAGCTCAGCAGATTTCAACATTTTACAACCCCCTTAAACTCTGGTGGCATTTACTTCTTCCTTAAAGGGGCTGGCCTTCCTCCGAGGTAGTTAAAGACTATTCTTTCGCCTGAAAATGTTCACGGTGCTACTGAGACTTCCTTATAGGATTAATTTGGTTAATTGATCCCTCCTGAGATGTGAATGATAGAGTAAAAAGACAATAAAGGCCTTTTGCAGAGTCATTGCAAGGATTGAATGAGATAATGCAGAGAAAATGGTTGGCGCAGAGTAGGGGACTCAATAAAAAAACTATCCTGAGGATAAGTGATGACAGTTCAATGAAGGTACTGCTAATGGGGGAACTCTAGAGGGAAAGAGAAGATGCTTGAGGACGCAGCCTGGGAATGGCTCTCAGAATATGCCTCCCTGTGAAAAGGGGCCTCCCATCCCCGAACCCTCTTCAGTTTGGATTGTCCTTAATTATCTGATTTCCTAGTGGGAAGAGAGAACCAGTCACCACACTACGGGTACCTTTCTAGAATTTGTATCTGGACGTGGTGTTGTGTCTAGTCAATTTGTAAGTCAACCCAAAGAAGATTTCAAAGGGCAAGAGCCCATTCTTTCCTTTTGGGGGTCCCCCATGTTGCCACCAGCCCCAGGACACTTCCTTGCTCCTACAAGTCCCACCCGCATCTAGAGTGATCCACTTGCCTCCTCGACACCACCAGGACACCCACTCAGACTGGGGACCCAGACGGCTCGCATGATGAATGAAAGCTTCAAAAGCAAGTGCCCAAGAAGCCAGACAGAAACCTTATCACTTTTTATGGTCTAGCCTCAGAAGTCATAGGGTATCACTTCTGTTGAATGCTACCTGTCTAAATAATCACAAAAGCAATCCAGTTTCAAGGGAGGGGACATAGACCTCATTTCTCAATGAGAGTGGTGTACAGGTTGTGTGTTAGTTTGCCAGGGCTGCCATAACAAAATACCAAGCCTGAGTGACTCAAACAACAGAAACGTATCATTTCACAGTTCCGGAGGCTGGAAGTCCGAAATCAAGAGGTCGGCGGGGCCGGTGCCTTTCTGAGCACTGAAAAGGAGAATCTGTCCCATGCCTCTCTCCTAACATGTGGTGGTTTACTCGCAATCTTTGGCACTTCTCAGCTTGTAGAAGCATCACCTGGATCTCTGCCTTCAGCTTCACACAGTGTTCTCCACCTGCATCCAAATTTCTCCTTTTATAAGGACACCAGTCACATTGGATAGGGCACCCACTGTACTCCAGTCTGACCTCATTTTAACTAATTACATCTGCAATGACTTCATTTCCAAATAAGGTCACATTCTGAGGTGCTGGGAGATAGGACTTCAATATATGAATTTGGAGGGGGCACAATTCAATCTGTAACATTTACATTATAAAAAGAACATGTGGGATGGGAGATGCTATTGAAGCCATCTTTGTGAAATACATTTTGCCACATTCATCTACCTCAATGGCCAATAAACATCCATGCTTTATAGGAAACCTCTAATCACACAGAGAAGTTATTGCAAATAATAGATATCTCCCATAAGCTTCCTTGTAATGTAGGATTCTCCTTAATTAAATAAAGATATCAAGACCCCTTCCATTCTAAGATCTACACAATCTGCCCAGTCAGTGTGTTTATTTGCAATACCTGGGTATGCTTATAGCCATTTCTAAATAATTAAAGGGAAAGTAAAAGTGTTAGTATGGGCTTCCCTGGTGGCTCAGAGGTTAAAGCGTCTGCCTCCAATGCAGGAGACCCGGGTTCGATCCCTGGGTCGGGAAGATCCCCTGGAGAAGGAGATGGTAACCCACTCCAGTATTCTTGACTGGAGAATCCCATGGACGGAGAAGCCTGGTAGGCTACAGTCCACAGGGTCGCAAAGAGTCGGACATGACTGAGCGATGGAATGGAACGGCACGGAAAAGTGTTAGTAACTTAGTCATGTCCGACTCTTTGTGACCCCACGGACTGTAGCCCACCGGCTCCCCTGTCCATGGTATTCTCCAGGCAAGAATCCTGGAGTGGGTTGCCATGCCCTTCTCCAGGGGGTCTGCTTGACCCAATGATCAAACCAGGGTCTCGCACATTTCAGGCAGATTCTTTACCATCCAAGCCACCAGGGAATTAAATGACATCCAAATCAATCATTTGCAGAACTCCTAAGGCACCTGCTGAATATATTTTGGAAACATGAGGTCCAGGCCAAAAGCATACACATAAATAGCCATGTGCATCTACACAGTTGTTGGCCAGGAGCAGAAGCCAAGTCCACCTCAGGGAGAGGCCTTGGACCTGTCCCAGCAGAGGACACTCCCCATCCCATCTTCTGCTCTGAAAACAGTAGACTCCACTACCTATATAGCACAGCGGCCAAAGTCCCCTCTCCTCCCACTCCTGATACCAAAACAAAGAATGGGAGTTCAAGTAAGGGTAAAGATCCCACCTGGGTGTTCCACTTGCGTGTGCTAGGTATGATTCCACCTGTATGTGGTGGGCTTCCCAGGTGGCCCAGGCTGTGAAGAATCCTCCTGCAATACAGGAGACCTGGCTTCGATCCCTGGGTTGGGAAGATTCCCCTGGGGAAGGAAGTGGCAACCCACTCCAGTATTCTTTCCTGGGAAATCTCATGGACAGAGAAGCCTGGTGGGCTACAGGCCACGGGAGTCACAAAAGAGTTGGATACAACTTAGCAACTAAACCACAACACATATGTGGTACCAAGAACAGGCAAAGCCATACAGGCAGGAAGTAGAATAGCAGTTACTTTCCCAAGAGAGAAGCCAGGAGTGGGGCAAGGGGAGGATAAGGAGCTAGTGTTGAATGGAGACAGAATTTCTGCTTGGGATGATTAGAAAGTTCTGGAACTATACAGAGGTGATGGTTGTACAATTCTGTGAATGTATTCAATGACACTGAATCGTACGTACACTTAAAGAGGATTTAAACGGTAAATTCTATGTTATGGATATTTTATCACAATTTTTTAAAATGTACCACAACTGCTGAAGCCCAAGTGCCCTAGAGTCTGTGCTCCACAACAACGAGAAGCCCCACTCACTGCAACTAGAGAGTAGCCCCCACTCACTGCAACTAGAGACCAGCCATGAACAGCAGTGAAGATTCAGTACAGCCAGAAACAAGTAAATAAATAGGAGACAAAGGAGTCCATGCAGTGACTGGCCCTTTAAGTGACAGAAGCTTTTTGCTTTTTTTTTTTCATTTCACAGATTCACTGGATACCAAAAACTGGAAGGATATTTAGAGGTCTGATTGAACTCCTTCAGAGAAGAAGTCTACCGGGCTGGCTGTCCTCCTGTTGGGCCCTGACCAAAGGCTGTGGAAGCCACTGGGCTTGCCGCCCCCTTTGTCTCCCTTCATGAGGGGGTGGAAAGTGTGGATCTGCCTCCCTTTCATGTCCCACCCGTGTGACCTTGAGTATGTCATTAACTTCTCCACATTTGTTAAATGAGCATCTTCAGATAGGTCCTGCCTGAAGAGGACTGACAAATGTAAAGTGGATTAAACCATGTAAACTGATGACGACAGACTAGGCTGTTGTTGTTATCTACCCAGGATAGACGCATAGCCAGCCTGGTCTCTGAGGCACAGCATCAAAGGTGCAGCAGCTCTAGGGACAGACTGCAGCCTGGGTTGTTTGCTCGCTTGTTTCGGCTGTGTACACGGCAGCCTCCCAACCAGGAGTCTGCACCTCCTGCAGTGAAGAGCGGAATCGTGCTCACTGGACAGCCTGGGAAGTCCTTGCCTTGTTTTTTTTTTTTTTTTAACTAACATCCTTATTGAGGCATAATTGATACATTCATACAATAAACTGTACATATTTAAAGTACACCATTTGATAACTTTGGACTTATGAATACACCCTTAAAACCATCACCACAATTAGAATATGAGCATCTTCATCCCCCCAAATATTCCTCTGTGTCCTTTCTAATCCCCTCTCCAGGCCCTCCTCACTCCCTACATCCCCATCCAGGCAACCACTGATCCATTTCCTGTCACCACAGATTAGCTTGCATTTTCCAGAATTTTATATAAATAGAATGCATTCTTTTACGTCTGACTTCTTTCATTAAGCATTATCATTTAGAGACATATCCACACAGTTGCAATATCAATAGTTCAATCCTTTTTGTTGCTGTTCGGTTGCCAAGTTGTGTCCAACTCTTTGTGACCCTATGGACTGCAGCACACCAGGCTTCCCTGTCCCTCACCATCTCCTGGAGTTTGCCCAAGTTCCTGTCCATTGAATCAGAGATGCCATTCAACCATCTCATCCTCTGTCGCCCTCTTCTCCTTCTGCCTTCAATCTTTTTCAGTATCAAGGTCTTTTGCAATGAGTCAACTGTTCACATCAGATAGCCAAAGTATTGGAGCTTCAGCTTCAGCATCAGCCCTTCCAACGCATATTCAGAGTTGATTTCCATTAAGATTGACTGATTTGATCTCCTTGTTTTCCAAGGAGCTCCCAAGAGTCTTCTCCAGCACCCCAGTTCAAAAGCATCAATTCTTCAGCTCTCTGCTGTCTTTTTTACTTCCTTTTTACTGTCTAGTATTATTCCACTGTATGTGTTTGCCACTGTGTATCAATTCACCTGTTGACTGACACTTAGGTTGCTTCCAGTTTGGGGCTTACAAATGTAGCTTCTGAGAACATTCATGGCCAACACTACGTGGATATGCTCTCTTTTTTCTTAGATAAATATCTAGGAGAGGAATGGCAGGTCCAATTATAGGTGTAACTTTTTAAGAAACTGCCGCACAGTTTTCCAAAGTGGTTGCCCCATTCTACTTTTCACCAGCGGCATTTGAGAGTTCCAGTGACCCCATGCCTTTGTAGACAGTCGATATGGTCAGGTATTTTTCAGATTAGCCATTCTAGTGGGTATGCATAGTATCTCATTGTGGTTTTAATTTGCATTTCCCTGATGACTAATAATGTTGAGCATCTTTCCACGTGCTTGTTTGCCATCCATATATCTTTTTTTGGTGACAAGTCTGTCCAAATCTCATCCTTGCCCCTTACCCACTGAGTGACTGCAAGCAAGTGACTTCTCTGCGCTTCTGATTCCATAAAGCAGAGGACAGTGACAGTCCCCACCTCCTGAGGTTGTTGTGACAGCGCCTCCAGCCCCAGAGCCTGTGTCCCTGCCCCCACCCCACTCCACAGAGCTTGACAACAGGCAGGAGCTCTACGCCTGATCCTTAAATTCCTCCTTTATCAACGGTAGCTCTCCCCACTTGTGCACAGGCACACACTCACACATCACATGACTCTGCTCTCCTTCCAGCTGTAGAGATAAGAGACAGACATCAGGAGTGGAGGCATATTGGTCTGGGTACCCAGGGACTGCCTCTGACAGTCTGTCTCTTGGGCCCTTTAAACTACTACCAAAAGACACTTGATATATTAAGATGTTTTTCTTTCTGCTTAGAATTCCAATCTGTCTGCCTCCCAGATGAAAGATGTCTGTGCAAGACAGGGGGAGGGGAGAAGCCACTGAACTGATGCAGAGGCCATCTGAATCCCTAAGTCAGCACGACCCGACAAGCCCCCCAAGCTCTATGCCAGCTCTCAGAGGGAGGGAGAAGAGGTGTCCCTCCTTTTAGTTTCCAGGCTCTGCTTCCCTTCCCTTCCAGCCCAGCAGGTCTCAGAAATGTTGGTATGCAGCCCAATCCACAGAAGGTGTGGATGCTCCTACAAGGAATAAGGGAAAACCCTGAAAACAGACCAAGCCAGGCCCTAACAGGGCTAGGGAACTGGTCAGGATAACAGAACAGCCATCCAGAACCCAATCGGAAAGGATGACCAATCAAGTCCTATGCAGCCTGGATCCTTGGCTGCAGGAGTACAGCAGAATGCAACCATGGGCCTTGGGGACAATGCCCAGGTTACCTGGCAAACTAAAAGATCATCCCAGCATGGTGATTCTCAACTCTAGTCCTCAGAGAAGCTGCTCTGGTCACCTGAGAACTTGTTAGATATGCAAATTCTCAGACTCCACCTGGAGACTCTGGTGGTAAAACCCAGCATCTGCTTGCAAAGATCTTCCTGGTGACCCTGATGCAACTCAAGTGTAAGAATTCCTGGTCTTGCAGAGGAAATTTCTAGACCAACGGATGGATCTAAGAACCCAGCAGTCTTTTCTAAGGACAAAAGTGGGGACAGTGTCTTTTCTAAGGACAAAGGATATTGTGGTCACAAGCCAAGCAAAGGTTTGAGAGAAAAATGAATCTTAGTTCACATTCCAGCCCTGCCACTTCCTAGATACATGACTTTGGGCTTCTATATCCTCTCTTTCCTCCTGCATAAAAACTGGACAAGACCATCTTCACGGGACTCATGCTGAAGCTCAAGCTCCAATACTGTGGAGCCAACTCATTGGAGAAAATACTCTGATGCTGGGAAAAATTGAGGGCAGGAGGTAAAAGTGTGACAGCAGATGAGATGGTTGGATGGCATCATTGACTCAATGGACATGAGTTTGAGCAAGCTCCCGGAAATAGTGAGGGACAGGGAAGCCTAGCGTGCTGCAGTCCACGGGGTCACAAAGAGCTGGACACGGCTGAGTGGCTGAACAACAACCTCATGGGGTTATTTTGAAGATTTAAAGAGGTAATATGCATGGAGGACAGGGCACATATTAAGTACTCGAAAAAAGTGAAGTCATACAGACAAGTCACAAGCCCAGACGATGACTTTGGGGACTTTAGACAAAGCAGTCCCTTCCTCTCATCACTTTACTGCCATGTGGGGAAATGGTCTAAGTTTTCAAATCGATGAGAACAACTCTGAGGAGTACACCTACCTATGCCATGGGCACTCTGAAGCATGCAAAACAGAACTAATGGCTTCACTGGTTATTATGAAGTTCACATCTTTAAGGTGCAGAAGTCCAGGCAGAAAAGAATGCAGGACCACCCCTGGTATCAGCTCCCCAGAAGGTAATGTCTGGTTCCTCTGGAGCACTTTCCTCTACTATCCACAGAAATAACTTCATTCTCCATCCCAGCTATCCAGAGGAAGAACAGGCTTCTCCCCAATATTTCCTACCATTTTCAAGGGGTGCTTCCTCTCTCCTGGTCACTCTGGCTCCCAACTCCTGCTCTCATCCCAGTTCGCAACCCCCTCCTGAAACTCAGAAGTGCATCTCAGGGGTTCTCAGGAGCTCCAGTTCTTTATGCCTTAGTACAGAAAGAATTCAGCATGAGGCGAAGTGATAGTTAAGAAGTGACTTACTAGAATGGGATGCTTTTGAGGCTTACAAGCTGGTCAGCAAGAGCATGCTGTACCTCAAGAACTTAGTGGGTTACAGTTTTATAATCAGAGGAAAAGTGGTGAGTGGGGGAAGGCCCACCTTCTTCCTTATTGTTGAGTAGATGTCAAGTTTCCACCACCAGTTTCTCTCTACATCAGACAATAGAGGTTTTTTGTCCCTAAGTGGTCAAGCTGGGACTGTCACAGCACAATGGAAATAAGTGAAAAGTCAGTAACATGTGCTAAAAATGGTAAACCATTTCAGGTTTCAGCATAATGTCATCCATCCTATATATACACATGGATCTATTCTTTTTTTAGATTCTTTTCCAATATAGAAAATTAGAGTATGGAGTAGAGTTCCCTGTGATATACAGTAGGTTCTTATTAGTTATCTATTTTATATATAGTAGTGGAGAAGGAAATGGCAACCCACTCCAGTGTTCTTGCCTGGAGAATCCCAGGGATGGCGGAGCCTGGTGGACTGCCGTCTATGGGGTCACACAGAGTCGGACACGACTGAAGCGACTTAGCAGCAACAGCAGCAGTGTGTGTATGGGCTTCCCGGGTAAATCAGCTGGTAAAGAATCCACCTGCAATGCAAGAGGCCCCAGTTAGATTTCTGGGTCAGAAGCTTTCTGGAGAAGGGATAGGCTACCCACTCCAGTATTCTTGGGCTTCCCTGGTGGCTCAGACGGTAAGGAAGCCACCTACAATGACAGAGACCTGAGTTCGATCCCTGTGTTGGGAAGATCCCCTGGAGGAGGGCATGGCAACCCACTCCAGTATTCTTGCCTGGAGAATCCTCATGGACAGAAGACCCTGGCAGGCTATAGTCCATGGGGATTAGTCGCAAGGATTCGGACACAACTGAGCAACTAAGCACAGCATACAGTGTGTATATGTCAATCCCAATCTCCCAATTTATCCCTCTCCTACTTATCCCCCAGTGGCCATAAGTTTGTTTTCTACATCTGTGACTCTACTTCGGTTTTGCAAATAAGTTCATCTGTACCCTATTTTAGATTCCATATATAGGTGATATCATATGATATTTGTCTTTTCTCCGTCCGACTTATTTCACTCAGTATGACAATCTCTGAGTCTATCCATGTTGATGCAAATGGCATTATTTTATTCTTTTTTATGGCTGAATAATATTCCATTGTATATTTGTACCACATCTTCATCCATTGCTCTGTTGCAAGTGAAGCAACTGACAAAAGATTAATCTCCAAAATATGCAAACAACTCACGAAGTTGGATATCAAAGCAAAACAAACAACCCAATCAAAAAAATGGGCAGAAGATCTAAATAGACATTTCTCCAAAGAAGAAATACAGTGGCCAAAAAGGACATGAAAAGATGCTCAACATCACTAAACATTAGAGAAATGCACATCAAAACTACAATGAGATATGTTACTTCACATCAGTCAGAATGACCATCATCAAGAAATCTACAAAGAATAAATGCTGGAGAGGGTGTGAAGAAAGCGGAATCCTCCTACACTGTTGGTAGGAATGTAAACTGGTACAGTTACTATGGAGAAGAGTATGAAGGTTCCTTAAAAAACTAAAAATAGAACTACCATGAGTGCATGCTAAGTCATTTCAGTCATGTTCAATTCTTTGCAACCCTGTGGACTGTAGCCCAGCAGGCTCCTCTGTCCATGGGATTCTCCAGGCAAGAATACTGGAGTAGGCTGCCATGCCCTCCTCCAGGGAATCTTCCCAACCCAGGGATCAAACACCACATCTATTATGTCTCCTGCATGGCAGCCAGGTTCTTTACCACTAGCACCACCTGGGAAGTCTAGAACTACCATAGGATCCAATAATTCCACTCCTACGAATATACCCAGAGAAAACCATAATTCGAAAATATACATGCACCCCAATGTTCATTGCAGCATTGTTTACACTATCCAGGATTTGAAAGCAGCCTAAATGTCCTTTCTCTATATTTGTGTTTTTAGTGTGCCCAGAGAAGCATGTCCTAGGAATTACTAACCTACTGAGCTCCCTGGGCAGCGTGTGGGTCTCACGCCACCATTGTTTTCTTGTTTGGGGCCTATGTCATGCTTCTGCGGCATGGTTTTGTTGTTAAGCAAGCCTGCTTGGTTCTGTGGTTAAGCAACCCTGCTTTCTTGAGTGACCGTTAACTCACCAGGATTCTCCTGTACATTTTTTTTTAACTTTACAATCCCTTAGTTGGATTAACTAATCCCTTTACTCTGTCTGTGTCACTCCTACCTCAGACTTCCTATCGCTGCTGACCTGTTACCCACCACTTCTCTCTCTCAGGAACCCAGATCCTCTACCTTCGCATTACAGGCCATTACTACACAGAGCCTACTGCATGCAGCTGATTTTACTGAGGGGTGTTTCAAACTAGTACACAACTGGAAACATTTAAAATTGGATAGTCATGATCTCAGAGTTCCTCAATCAACCCAACACAGGGAATTTCTCATCAGTCATCATTCATCTGGAGCTGAGACCTGTAGCCCTGGTTGCTGCTGCTGCTGTGTGCTCAGTCGTGTCTGACTCTTTGAAACTCCATGGGCTGTAGCCCGCCAGGCTCTTCTGTCCATGGGATTCTCCAGGCAGTAATACTGGAGTGGGCTGCCATTTCCTCTTCCAGGGGATCTTCCTGACCCAGGGATCAAACCTGCCTCTCCTGCATCGCCTGCATTGCCGGTGGATTCTTTACCGCTGAGCCACCCGGAAGCCTAACCTGACAGGGAACATTTGATTTCCCTGCCATGAACTTTCTTTAATCTCCTCTTTTCCCTGAGACTTGCAAATCTCACTTCTTCGTGTGCTGCCAGTGGACAGTTCTCTGATTCCTATTAGTTTCTTTTGTAGAGCAATTTAATCCTTGATAGAGCCTCCACCTTCCAGACTATGTGAGGTGGGGGTAGGAAGTCTTCTGTTACATAACCAAAAAAAGCTTATTTTTAGTATTTTCTTAAACAAAAAAGCAGCCTTCCTTCTGCCAGTCACCATTCTTACCCCCACCTGGAGCATAAAAGTGGCTGTAGGCATTTTGGGTTTAAAATAGGAATTTTTCCCTTGCTATTACATATATGCAATGCACAAAAAGCCCTGGAAATTCCTCAAGTTTTTATTAAAAATTCCAGATGGTGCAGCAGATATCTCAGACACTAAGCTTCTGTTAACAACAGGAAATTAATAACCAGAGTGACTCACAGTCATCATCGTCTGGATTGGTGATGATATCTTGGAAAAAGAAAAAAAAGGAAGTGGGGTAGCACAACATTTGAGGCAAAAGTTGTGGAATTGGCAAAGTTTGGGTTTAAGTCCCGGATCTCCCATTTATAGCTGGAAGGTTGGGGAAGTCGAATCACCGGCCTGGTAAAGAATCTGCCTGCAGTGCAAGAGACCCGGGTTCGATACCTGGGAAGATCCCCTGGAGAAGGGAATGGCAACCCACTCTAATATTCTTGCCTGGAAAATCCCATGGACAGAGGAACCTGGCAGGCTAGAGTCCATGGGGTCACAAAAAGCCAGACACGACAACTGAGTGGCTAACACTTTCACTTTCTCTGCTCAAGTCACCTGCCCTCCTTGTACCTCAGCTTCTTCATGTGCAAAATGGAGAAACAATAGGACAGTCAGTTCTGCTGTAAGGTAGCATACATCCTCACCACTGTATTGGTACTATGTGTGGTTTAATAAAAGTAGATTTGGTCTTTGTCCCTGGTTCCCGGCACAGAGCTCCTAAAACCCTTGGAATTACCTGAGTGCTAGGAACATCTTTCATTATCTATAATAAGTCCCTTTCAATCACACCTGAGTTTATACTAATGAAGTGACTTAGGTTAGGACCCCTAGAGTCCCTTGGACTGCAAGGAGCTCCAGCTAGTCCATTCTAAAGGAGATCAGTCCTGGGTGTTCATTGGAAGGACTGACGCTAAAGCTGAAACTCCAATACTTTGGCCATCTCATGCAAAGAGTTGACTCACTGGAAAAGACTCTGATGCTGGGAGGGATTGAGGGAGGGAGGAGAAGGGGACGACAGAGAATGAGATGGCTGGATGGCATCACCGACTCGATGGACATGAGTTTGAGTGAACTCCAGGAGTTCTGATGGACAGGGAGACCTGGCGTGCTGTGATTCATGGGATCGCAAAGAGTCAGACATGACTGAGCAACTGAACAGAACTGAACTGAACTGAACTGAGAGAGCCTCAGGATGGAGCTGGTCAGTAGAAAGACCAAGTTATTAGAGGTTTGGACCTTTGAGCTTCCAGGTTGTTGGACACACAGAAGAGTTGGGAGTGTGATGTGCCTAGAGAAGGCCAGGAAGCCCCATGCCCCCACTCCCTATACCCGCCACCTCTTCATTTGGCTATTGAGTTGTATTCTTTATAATAACCCAGTAAGGGTGAGTAAAGCTACTCCTGAGTTATGTGATCCATCTAGCAAATCACTGAACCTTAAAAGGGGTCATGGGAAACTCCAATTTATAGCCAGTCAGTCAAAAGTATGGGAAGCCTGGGACTTGTGACTGATGTCTGAAGCTGGGGGTAGGCTTGTGGGGCAGAGTCTTAAGAACTGAATCAAACTGCTAGATACTCAGCTGGTGTCCAAAGAATGGGAGAATTGGTTGTAGGCATTTGAAAACACTCTAGACCATGGATAAACAAAATGTAGTATACACATACAAAGGAAGGGCTACCCGGATGACCACTCCAGTATTCTTGCCTAGAGAATTCCATGTATAGAGGAGCCTGGAAGGCTACAGTCATGGAGTTGCAAAGAGTTGGACATGACTGAAGTGACTTAGTATGCGCACACATACAGACGAGGGAATATCATTTAGCCTTTAGAAAGAAATTGTGACACATGTGTCATACACAATGGATGAACATTGAGCCCATTATGCTAAATGAAATAAGCCAGTCACGAAATATTACATGATCACACTCCTATAAAGAAAACTGAGCACCAAAGAATTGATGCTTTTGAACTGTGGTGTTGGAGAAGGCTCTTGGGAGTCCCTTGGACTGCAAGGAGATCCAACCAGTCCTTCCTAAAGGAAATCAGTCCTGAATATTCATTGGAAGCACTGATGCTGAAGCTGAAACTCCAACACTTTGGCCACCTGTGCGAAGAAATGACTCATTTGAAAAGACCCTGATGCTGGGCAAGATTGAAGGCGGGAGGAGAAGGGGATGGCAGAGGATGAGATGGTTGGATGACATCACCAACTCGGTGGACATGAGTCTGAGTAAGCTCTGGAAGGTGGTGATGGACAGGGAAGCCTGGCGTGCTGCAGTCCATAGCGTCGCAAAAAGTAGGACATGACTGAGCGACTGAACTGAACTGAGCTCCTATGAGATAACTAGAGTAATCAAACTCAGACACAGAAAGTAGAATGATGATCTCCCAGAGCTGGGAGGAGTGGAGGTACAGAAAGCCAGTGTTTAAAGAGTACAGAGTTTCAGTCTGCAAGATGAAAAGAATTTTGTGGATGGATGGTAGTAATGGTAGCACGACAGTGTGAATGTACAGTTTAAAATAGTTAAGATGGTAAATTTCATGTTATGTATATTTTAATCACAATTTTTTTTTATTTAAAATGAATCAATATAGGTTGTAAAATCCATGGAGCCAATGGGAACAATGGAGTTAAGACACAACATTCAAAAACTTTATCAGTGACACATTTTTACAAAGCAACCTAATAAAAACATTAGCCCCATTTCACACATGTTAAGTGGTTAAGACATACAGAAATATCACAAAAAACTGGCACTTCACCTTGAAAAAAGACCTTTGGTTTGCTTGTGGAAGTGGGTGTCAAAGAGGTTACAGTTTGGGGGTTACTGTGAAGTGGTAGGGGGAGGGTCATCAGAAATGCAAAGGAAAGTTCTAGTACCAGGTACACAGCTCATAACAGGTAAGCAGCAGCTTCTGGCAGGAAAGAACTCTTTCAGGGGAAAAAGCTCTCTGCAGGAGGCTCCTTTTGTCTAGTCACTTTAGCAAAGCTATACTGTAACTAACCTTAAACCAGGCACCCCATGCTCTACACACCTCCATCCCAAGCACACACTACAAATCCTTTGATCACACAATACATTGCCTAACCTGTTGGTTTTTTTTTCCTTAGATCAAAGAAATAGAAATGAAGAATAAGTAATTAACAGATGACCAGATCTCTTCCCCAGCTGCTGCTTCAGTAATCTCTTGAGCAAACCACGTAATTGAGATAGCATCCAAAGAAAGATCACACGGAGTCGACAAGCCAGCATACAGTAGGAGATGTCAAGGAATCTGACCCCCATCTCAGTGACTGAGATTGCTTCTCTTTTTCCCTTTAAAAACTTGATGGTTGAGCAGAATCTTTGGAGCTGATTTGGAGACTCAAGTCCACCTTCTTCTCAGATTGCTGGCTTTCTAGTTAAAGTAACCTTTCTGTTGCTACCAGCACGAGCCTCTTGAGTATGGACTTTAAAGTGGTGAGCAATTAGACCTGATTTTGGTAACAAACACACACAATGCAGTGAACTGGGGAAGCTGGTAGACGTTTGAGGAGTGCACATGTGCACATGAATGGCTTTCGTTTACCCCTCTGTGGCTCAGTTCAGCTGGCTGCAGTGATGAGTTCACCCAGTGTGTCTCACACCCAACATCATCGCATAAGCAAGTGCCCAGTGAACATTATCCTCAAGTCCTTCCCTACCAGGTCAAAGGCATTCAAACAAATTCACATTTTCAAAATATAGCAGAACTGACCGTGCCTGCCTGGTGGAACTGTTACAAGGAACATGTCATAAAATACATGAGAAGCTTTTGATAGCGCTTAATAAGTAGTAACTGCTCAAAAGTAATGTTAGAGATTGTGGCTGTTGGGATAATGTCATTATGGTGCCATAATTATTGTTCATATTATACACCAAAGAGAGCCACCCAGTGGTGGACCAAGGGAGGCTATATGCCCATTTTACAGATGACAGAACTGAAGCCCAAAGAATCAGCACAATCTCTCAAGACCATACAAGATCTGCTGCAAAGTGATTACTTAACAAAAAATAATACTTGCACAAAACATGTACTGTCTTCCTTGGGTGTGAGGTGGTTAATTTCTTTGCCCTGGTCAACAGAGCTATCAGGAAAATGTTTTCCACCTTCGGGGAATTTGAGCCCTTTTTAAAAGGCAAAGGAAATGGGTAAAACTTTCAGTTCTGTCTGAAAAAGCAAGACTAATTTTTCTGGTGGTTCCTATTGACTTGTAAAGAGCAGACCTGCCCATCAAATGGCATTTTACCAGCTGATCAATTTGGTGTCATTCTCATTGAATTAAATCAAATTGAAATGTAATTCTCTTCCCGGAACAAATCCTGCAGGGACTTGCTGCACAGAAGTGGTTGACCTTGTGCTGGTTGCCTAGAGGGCTTTCAAGAAAGTTGGGGCCACAAGTTAAGCCTGCAGGGCCCACACTCTGCCAGGCATGACCCTCTCTGCTGACTTCCGGCCTTCACTGCTGCACTCTCCTGGGTCTGTAAAGATGCCGAAATAGCTTCTGTTGACTCTATAAGGGGTTGGTCAAGTACCTTAGTATGGACTTACACCTCAGAAAATTAGCTGACATATACAGAGGAGCAAGGGACAGTCACAGCTAAAAAGCTCTAGGGAACTGTCATATAAATTCAAAGAAGACTCCCCATTCAGGGGGGTGAATTACAAAATGATGCATATGTCCACCTGACGCAAAGAACTGACTCATTTGAAAAGACCCTGATGCTGGGAAAGATTGAAGGCGGGAGGAGAAGGGGACGACAGAGGATGAGATGGTTGGATGGCATCACCGACTCAATGGACGTGAGTTTGAGTAAATTCCGGGAGTTGGCGATGGACAGGGTGGCCTGGCGTGCTGCAGTCCATGGAAAGAGTTGGACACGACTGAGCAACTGAACTGAACTGACAGTAGGAAGCAGGTGCTCTTTTCTCCGGACTATGGCGGTCCCAAAGCAGGGTGCAGAGACTGGTGAGTGGCACATGGGCTGGATTTCAGTCCCTCTTATCTGCCTACCCAACCACAGGCAGCATGCTAGTCAGCTTCCTGCTGGGGCCGCCACAGTAGGCTCAGCTGTGAGAGATCCCTGGAGCAGAGGCTCCCCTCTGGCAGAATATGGATATGGCTCAAAGCTTCCAGTGTCTTGAGTGAACTGGCTGCAAGACTCTGAAAGACTCTAAGAACAAGCCCACAAAACACATCTGCCCAAAACTCTCAAAAAGAACCTGAGATTGTGCCACTCTTACCATGGCCCTCCCTCCCTTTATCCATCCCTTCATTCCCAGCCATGGGAGAAGGTGACCTGGCATCAAGTATTGTCTCTACTGACCAGATGACCCTGATCCAGTGACTTAGCCTCTCTCAGCTTCAGCCTCTCTTCTCCAAAGCAGAAATAACACCTGTCAGCAGCACCTGAGAATGAGCGTGGGACCTGGAAACAAAAGCCCTCGGAGAGTTAGGTTAGTGAGATGCCCGCAGAAGGATGAGATATGCCATCTGCTGGCATGAACCAAAGAGGTGGCCTGAAAATGTGAGTGCAGAGTTTGGGAAGACCCCAAACGCCAATCAGGGTAGCCCGAGTGTGGTCACAGGGAGACAAGACTGAGGGGTGATGGTAATGGAGTAAACAGAAACCTCACTAACTAAATCAGTTGGCAGAAGAGTGTGTGAGCAGAGGAAGCATGCCTAGCCAGGAGCAGAGACAAGAGAAGCCCAAGGAGTCAGGAGCTGGCCATATTCACTCTATGATACATTCACAAAGCCGATGCCAGACTCAGAGGCCTCTTAGCAGCCAGCCACTCAGCCTTCCTTTTAGAGACACCGACCTCTCATCAGCCCTTTTCAAGCTGCAACAATCCTGAGTCCCAGGGTTATTAGAAGGATTAAATAGGAAAGTGCCTGTCAGATGGCAGGAGGCAAATAAACTAACATCCCTCTCGCACTCCATTCTCATTTTCCCTGCAATAGTAACCAAATCTTTCCAGCCACACAAGCCTTTCCGCCTAGATTTTCCTGACATTCCTGCTCTTCCCTCTGCTGGTATTAATTCTCCTCCATCCATATAAGAATCCATCACATCACTTTCCTCTATGCCCAGTGGAACATCACTTTTATTGACAAGGAACTCCTCTCTGTTCTAAATCTAGTGGGGAACAAAGATTAATAAAGTAAGCATACAAATATCAACTTGCAACTGCCAAGTGCTATGAAGGAAAGGTAGGAGTGCCGTGGTGTATGCCCCACCCCTCTTCAGGGCTGAGACGCTTAACCCCCCAACTGCCAGGATTGTTGTATGCCTACAGCTCCCACTTGAGTCCCCCAGGAATTGCCGTTAGCCTTTAAGAGCCACATCGACAAAGATCATGCCCCTATCCTGGGGCAACCCATCTCCAGTGTCTGTTGCTTGCAGCCCTATTGCCTCAAGGTGGAAATTCTGGAGGACCATCCCTGCTCCATAGCTCCTCCTGATATTGACTTGACCTTGTTGTAAATAAAAATTCAATTCCTGGGGGCTTCCCTGGTAGTAGTAGCAGGGTTAGTCACTCAGTTGTGTCTGACCCTTTGAGACCCCACGGACTGTAGCCAGCCAGGCTCCTCTGTCCATGGAAATTCTCCAGGCAAGAATACTGGTAGTGGGTTGCCATTCCCTTCTCCAGGGAATCTTCCCAACCCAGGGATCAAACCCAGGTCTCCTGCATTGCGGGCAGATTCTTTACCATCTGAGCCACCAAGGAAGTGGTAAAGAGTCTGCCTGCTGGTGCAGGAGACCTGGATTCGATCCCTGATCCGGGAAGATGCCACATGCTGAGAAGCAGCTAAACCCATGTGCCACAACTCTTGAGCCTGCGCTCCAGAGCCGAAGAACCACAACTACTGAAGCCTGAGAACCGCAACTACTGAACCCGCCAGCCTAGGGCCCGTGCTCTGCAACAAGAGAAACCACCTCAATGAGAAGCCTCCACGCTGCAGATAAAGAGTAGCCCTGATCACTGCAACTAGAGAAGAGCCCTTGCAGCAACAAAGACCCAGCACAGCCAAAAATAAATAAAATTTTTAAGAAATTCAACTCCTCCACCTGCCCATCCCTCCTGCCTACACCACCCCCTGCATGGGCATTGATCCTGTGGGTACTCCCCAATAATTCCTGCACACAATTCTCTGTCTCAATATATGCTTCCCCTACTATATAGAAAAGGGAACTAGACTCAATACTTTTTAATAACCTACAAGAGAAAAGACTCTGAAAAGGAATTGTATGTTATATAATCATTGTGCTATACACCCGAAATTAACACGATATTGTAAATCAACTTTACTTCAAATTTTAAAAAGTAACTTTTAAAAAAAGATCTACTCCCCAAGAAACCCACCTAGGACCACATATCAAAGGACTGATCCAGGTAGAGGGTTGGTGGCAGTGAGTAGAGTGTGAGGGTCACAGAAAGCTTTCCTAACAAGGGTACATTTGAGCTGAAACCTGAAGAATAAGGAGTTAACTGGAGGATGAATATTCTAAGTATTAGGAAGAGAAGAAACAAAACTCTGAGGGAGAACAAAAAAGAAGCTTAAGGCAGAGTGGCTGGAATCCTGAGCGAGAGGCACCAGGGGAGGGGGAGAGGTGAGGATAGAAGCACGTTTGGTCAAGGTTCTTAAATGCCAATTAGATTACGGGAGACCAAAGAGAACGCTCTCTGATTCATGACTGCATTAGTCTGCTACGCATGCCAAGTCACTTCGGTCACGTCTTACTGTTTGTGACTCAGTGGACTGTAGCCCGCCAGGTTCCCCTGACCACGGGATTCTCCAGGCAAGAATACTGGAGTGGGCTGCCATGCCCACCTCCAGGGGATCTTCTCGACCCAGGGATGGAACCTACATCTCACATTTCTTGCATTGTCAAGGGGGTTCTTTACCGCTAGCTCCACCTGGGAAACCCTTAGTCTGCTATGGCTGCCATACAAAAGACCACAGACTGAGCAGCTTAAACAACAGAAATGTCTTCTCCCACAGTCCGGTCACTGGAAGTCCAAGATCAAGGGGTTGGCAGAGTTGGTTTCCTCTAAGGCCTCTCTCCTTGACTAGCAGAGGCCACCATCTTGCCATCTCTTCACATGGTCATCTTTCCAGGCAACTTATGCCCTGTGTCCCTCTGTGTTCAGAGCTCTTCTTTTTCTCAAAGATTTGCTTTTTTAAATAATTTTATTGATTTGTTTTTGGTTGTCCTGGGTCTTCCTTGCTACACAGGCTTTTCTCTATTTGCAGTGAATGGGGCCTACGCTCTAGTTGCTGTACGTGGGTTTCTCGTTTTGCCGGCTTCTCCTGATGTAGAGCATGGGCTCTAGGGCACATGGGCTTCAGTGGTTGCAACTCGTGGCCTCCAAAGCACAGGTTCAATAGCTGGGGCACCCGGGCTTCGCTGCTCCAGGGCATGTGGGATCTTCCCGGTCCAGATATCTAATCCATGTCTCCTGCATTGGCAGATGAACTCTTTACCACCGAGTCACCGAAGAAACCCCCTCCTCTTATAAAGAAGAAATCTCCTCTTCTTACAAAGACACAGCCTGCAATACGGGAGACCTGGGTTCGATCCCTGGGTGAGGACGATCCCCTGGAGAAGGGAATGGCAACAGGCACCAGTATTCTTGCCTAGAGAATTCCAAGGACAGAGGAGCCTGGAGAGCTACAGTCATGGGGTCACAAAGAGTCAGACATGACTGAACAACTAACACACACAGATTGAACCGGGGCCCAGACTGAATGGCCTTGTTTAAACTTAATCTCTTCTTTTAAGGCCCTTACTCCAAACACAGTAACATTGAGGTACTGGGGGAGGGGGATTAGAGCTTCAACATACACATTTGGGGAGGGTACAACTCAGCCTACAACAGGGATATTCTCTGTATGTAAGATCCTACAAATGTAGAATGGAGAAGGGAACGGCAACCCGCTCCAGTCTTCTTGACTGGAGAATTCCATGGATGCAGGAGCCTGGGGGGCTACAGTCCACGGAGTCTCAAAGAGTCAGGCACAATTTAGCAACTAAACTCCGAAAACAAATGTAGAAAACCTAAATCTCAATAAATTAATAATTTCAGTAACTGCCTTTTTTTTTGAAAATAAAAAATAACATTACATTTCATTGTACCATGAAAAATAAAATGTGTATTGGCCACAAGTGGATATCTCTCATTTCAGCCACCCCCTCCCCAGAACCCTCTGCTGCCTGTGAAGCTGCTATCCCAAATGCCTCCTTGTGAGGCATTTAACTCTGTGCTGGCCCACCCCACCACAAACCCACAGTCTCTGACGGCCGCGGGCCCGCTGCTGTCCGGCAAGCCTCCTGTTCGTGCCTAGGCTAGTCCACTCCTGGTCTGCTCAGCGGCCGTGCCAAGCCTCTCCATCCTCAGCCAGCCCCACTCACCCTTCCCTACACCTCACTTCATAAGACCAGCTGGCCTCCCTCAAAGAGACAGGGGATGTCACAAGATGTTGCCCAGTTTCTCGGCTCACGCTCTCCTAATTTTTCAAAATCTAACCAGAGAAAGGTATGAGGTGAAGGAAGAAGTCGGATGTGGCTCCAGGGACAGTTGCACATTGTAAGATCTTCCTTCTTAGGCAAGTTCACATCACTTTCCTGCAGCTAAGTTTCTTTATCCGTGAGAGAAAAGTTATTGCTTTCTATCACACTTAGGGAAAGAAAAAAAACCCAGCTCCTTGCCATGGCCAGCAAAGGTGGCCCTCCCTGACCTGGCCCTGTCCACTCTGACCCCACCTGCTGCCCCTCTCTCTCCCTGGCTGAGCTCCTCCAGCCACTTGGTCTTCCGGTCATTCCTGGAACACCAAGTTCCTTCCCACACCAGGGCCTTTGCACATGCTGTTCCCTCTGCAAGATCTTATCATGACTCCTCCCCCGCAGGCAGTTCTCCTCAGAGAGTCCTTCCCTGACAACACCAAAGAAACTAGCCCTGTCTTTTCTAATCTCTTCATTTTTCTTGGTTTTGCTCATCACTTACTGCCTGAACTCATATCTTTGTTAACTTGTTTATTGCCTGTCTCTCTCACAAAATTGTGAGCTCCGGGAGAGCAGGAACAGTGTCTTGGTCACAGTAACCTGCAACAGTAAAACAATGCCTGCCTCCCTGCCTGCTTGCTGCCTGTAAAGTCGCTTCAGTCATGCCCGACTCTCTGCGCCCCATGGACTGCAGCCCACCAGACTCCTCTGTCCATGGGATTCTCCAAGCAAGAATACTGGGGTGGGTTGCTGTGCCCTCCTCCAGGGCATCTTCCCAACCCAGGTATCAAACCCACGTCTCTTACATCTAACCTGCATGGGCAGGAGAGTCCTTTACCACTAACGCCACCTGGGAAGCCCAAAACAATGCCTGGTGTTCATCAAATTTTGTCAAATGAATAATAGAAAAAAAAACACTAAGATGCCATCTGAGCCATCCTTGCTACCAGGACCAGCACCACTGTTCCTCCGAGAAACAACTATACCCAGCTTCCTATCTCGGTTCTAACATTCGGCAGGATGGGAAGTGCCAGCCACCTTCTGACATGACTCACCCCTTGGCCACAGTGAATGCCAGGGGGTAGTTACATGACTTGATCTGCCCCTTCAGAGTTCTTCCCTGGGACATTCCAAACTAGAACCAAGGGAAAAAGCAAAACGAAAACGAAAACCAAAAATTTCCCCAGAGAGACACGAGGGGGAGGCTGGGAGCATGAAAATGAGACTCCAGATGCCCGGTCAACACAGCCCATCCTGTGTTTGGACACCTGAGCCAATAAACATCTCTTTGTCTAAACCAGTTTGCATTGTGATTTTGTCACTTGCAACCAAAGAATTCTGTTGTCATGATAAATGAATCGATGTGCGCCAAACGCCTGGACCAGCGCCCGGGTCAGAGCAGATGTGTAATTGTCTTTAGCTCCCTTCATGCTACCCGGTAATTTCATCCTTCTCTGTCTCCTCCCTCCCACTCTCAAGCGGGGGTGTCCCTCCAGCCTTCCAAGGCCACCTCCACCCCCTCTGCACTCAGAACCTTCTCCTTCCCTTCCCTCTCTTGCAATGAGGAGCGCCTGCAAGACAAGGGCCATGTGGGTTCGTCTCTCGCTGTCTGCCCGGCAACCAGCATGTGCCCAAAATGCCTGTCTCAGTGGCAGAGTCAGAGCTGAACAGAATGAAGCCTCAGGATCCTTATAAACTAAAGAGGGCTCCATAAAATGTGTGAAAAGGGAAGGCCTGTCTGTATGTAAGGGATTGTGATTGCAGTTTTATTAGCCAAATAGATAACCCTCATCATGAAAGGAGCCTTTCTGGAGTGATGGATGGCTCCGCGGCTCCGGAGGGACATGGGTATTTCTCAAGGCCGCCAGTCAAACAAGTTAGCTGCATAACATTTCTCTCTCCATAGCAACGGGCCTGGCCTCTTCTGCCAGGCCCCAGCACCTGTGCCTCTGACAGTCCCTCAGCCTCATGGCTGCCGCCTTCTGGAGCCTGCCATCAGCGGGCACGCTCACTTACAGCCCCGTGTAAGGGGGAGAAAGAACCAGGCTGGGGAGGGGCAGATGGAGGAAATCTGGAGTCCACAAGTCACAGGCCATGGGCCACTACCCCCTCTGTCTCTGAGTGCTTCAGCATTCTGCCCGGTCTCACCCCCAGCCAATAGGGATGAAAGGGAAAGGAAGGGAATGGAGGGAGGACAGGCTTCCCCAGGAGACTGAGAAAGGGGGCAGAGCACCCTCCATCATCTCAGTGATCCAGAGGTAGGTCGTCTCACCCCATAGGGAGATGAGAAAACAGAGAGGGTGCCTGAGACGAAGGGACCAGCCTGAGGTCACCATCCAGCAAGTGGCAGGGTCCCCAGGCTCATCTGATACCCCAGCCCATGTGCTTTCCTCTCTGGGATCCTGCTTCCTTCCCGGCTCCCCACGTACTTGGTGAGCCTTAGCAGGACAGAAACAAGATGGGTGGGAGGTTGGGGGAGGGGGGTCTCGGCAGGCCCCTCTCCCAGCTCCCAGGCTCCATCCGGAGAAGGCACATCAGTGCCTGAAAAGATTGACACGTGGAGGTAGCAAGTGTAGGCCACTCCTCTGGGAAGTCTGGCACTGAACAAAGACGGAGGTTTTATAAGATACAGACAGCCTGGACCAGAGAGAAGCTTCTCCAGGGAAGGAAGAGCGTGAAGGCATGAAGACAAAGGGATCATGCACAACTCGAGTTCCTGGGGGCAGAGGGCAGCAGGAAGGTACTGGATTAAACCAGGGACATACAGACTTTTTCTGTGAAAGTCCAGAGAGGAAATATTTTCAGCTTTGCAAGCCATATAGCCTCTGTCACAACTACAAAAATGCCAATGTAGTGCAAAGACAATGCATAAACATATATGTGGCTGCGTTCCAATAAAACTTTATTTACAAAAACAGATGCCGAGCTGGATTTGGCCCTGGGTCATAGTTTACCAATCTAGAGCCCAGGGTGCAGCTGGCCCTGCAGGAGGAGGTGGGAGGGGTGAGGAAGAGAAGGGAAATCCTGTCATCTGGGTTTTGCCATCAACAGTGCAGGCACACACCAGGTGTACACTGACTGGGAGGCAGGAGGGAAAAAGAAGGTGTTGGGTAAATTTACAGAGAAATGTTGAGATGGTCTTTGCCCTCTGAAGGCGGGAAAGAGAATGAATTAAGGGGTGTAGAGCTGGTGGTTTCAAGAAAGTAGGAAAGGCTTGCATGACAGGAAGGCATCAAATCCTAGCATCTCTAACATCCATGTCCAGTGGGGTTCATTAAACATTGCCCCCCAGAGGAGGCAGGTCTCTAGCAAGGTGCAGAGATGGAAGGTAGCTTTGAAATCTGCTGATACACGCAGCCAGCGGTGGGTCAGTATAAACTGGTACAACAGGCCAGAGCTCTGGGCTGAAACTTCGCAAGCAGAAACCTGCTGCTTACTAGCCCAGCACTTTCAAATCACTTCTGCACAAGCAGAAGTGATGATTAAGTCCACTCGCTATCCCACAAAAGCACTGCGCTAAGGCGATCCTGTCCGTAGCTGCGGCAAGTTTTTTAGGATGAAAATTTTAAAGATCTGGTTTCCCAGCTGCTCACTACCTGTGGCCCAATGAGGCTACTCTCTTTCCTGAGACATCCTTGCCCCTCTGAGGTTCACGGTGAGTGGTTCTGATTTCAGAAAATCCACGTCTGCAAGCCACTACCACACTGAGGAGAGGAGGAGATGGCTGTGGAACAGATGTGATGGGTCTCACGGGGGCCTCACAGAGAAGCGGGCCCAGGAGACTGAAGGACACTGTGACCCAGGGACAGGGCGTCTCAATGACAGATGACATCTGCCGCTTCTTTGTGTGCATGTCTGCCTGCGGGCATCCTTTTTCCTTGGGATGGTTTCCAGAGGTTTCTGTAATTATGACGATTGCTGGGCTTGCTGCTTCCCTGAACTTTGGGACGCCCTCCCTCCCACCGAGTTTCCCTGGTAGCTCAGTTGGTAAAGAATCCACCTGCAATGCGGGAGACCCCAGTTCGATCCCTGGGTCAGGAAGATCCGCTGGAGAAGGGATAGGCTACCCACTCCAGGATCCTTGGACTTTCTTTGTGGCTCAGCTGGTAAAGAATCCACCTGCAATGTGGGAGACCCCGATTCAATCCCTGGGTTGGGAAGATCTCCTGGAGAAGGGAAAGGCTACCCACTCCAGTATTCTGACCTGGAGAATCCCATGGCTGTATAGTCCATGGGGTCACAAAGCAACTTTCACTTTCACTTTCCCTCCCACCGGTTTCCATCAGTACCCCAGCTGAAGATACCAAGGGTGGCCACTCAGACTTCACCACTCCATGAGGCACCAACCGAGACGCACAACAGACACGATCCTTGTAGCCGTCATTATTATGCCAGTTTGATGCAAGAGGGACTTGAGCCGCTGAGAGGTCACACGCAGGTTAAGCAATTTGATTCCTGAGCCAGCACTCTTCCACAGGCCACTAGGGTGATGTGCTCAGTTGCTGCCAGGACCCAGGCCTGCAAGGACAGCAGCTCGAGCTGGCCGGGCATAAGTGCTCAGGCATATGCGTTTGAGTGGAGGACATCATGGCATGTAGAAAAAGCGGCTGTCCGTGGGGCGCAGTCACTAGTGTCTACCATATTGCTTCTGTACACAGGAAGCTGGGGACAACCTTGCCAGACCTTCCAATTTTTCAAAAGAAGCTAGGATCCAGAGTTGTAAGCGAAATCCCCTGATTTTTGGAAACTGACTCAGAGTTTTTTTAAATGCTATGAGGCCAAACAAAACACATCCGCTGGCCAAATCTAGCCCATGCGTCACCAGTCTGCCTCCACCGTACCACGTGTGCTATTTCAACTTTCTCTGGTTAAACTCTCATAGCAGACCCTACAACGCGTGTGTGCATACTCAGTCTCTTCAGTCACGTCCAACTCTTTGCGATCCTACGGACTGTGGCCCACCAGGCTCCTCTGTCCATGGGATTCTCCAGGCAAGAAAACTGGAGGTTGCCATGCCCTCCTCCGGGGGATTTTTCCCAACCCAGGGGTCAAACCCGCATCTCTTACATCTTCTACATTACAGGTAAATTCTTTACTGCTGAGCCACCAGGGAAGCCCCACCCTACAAGGTAAATAGTGTTTATCCCCATTTAACAGACAAGGACCCAACACTCAGAGGGGAGGAAGGGACTTGTCCGCAGTAACTTAGCGGACACACACCTAAGCTGGAGCCTGTGCTTTTTGCCAGGCCCAATGACTGGCTGTTCCTGCAGATGGTCAAAGCTGGGGGCCCGTGGGTTCTCATGCCCCTGGTGTTTGTTGCTCACTGCAGCGTGTGGAGTGAGGGCTGAAGCTCCACAGAGAGGCTACTCCCCAACTGGGTTCCTTCAGTATCAGATACCACTCCTACTCGGACTCAACTGGCATTGTCAGCCATTCCCCAGGGCCTTCTCTGAGTGATGGGGGAGACAGTAACCCTGGGGAACCCTCAGCCTGGCTCACCAAGAAAGTGGTAGTAGACCAGGTGGCCAAGGGCCCCAGTTAAGACAAAAACAAGAGGAACCCAATTTCTCCATCCAGAACCTGAGCTTCAGCTTCTGGGGCTGGTTCCCCTTGACTGAGCCTAGATGTTGAGACCATCTGGTCCAACTTTGTTTTGTGAACTTTATTATAAACTCACAGGAGGATGTGAGCTGAATGCTGGTTCAATTAAGGAAAATTTGTAACTTGCTGAATCCCATGAGTACTGCTCAAACCTGGAAGAAGGTCTCTGGTGGGCAGCCACAGAGTTCTGTCCTTAACTTTGATCTGTACAACATTTTTACTAATGACTGAGTTGAAAACATAACAGGCTTGTTCACCAAATTTGTAGCTGATTTTTTTAAAAAAAAAAAAAAAGGAAAAAAAGAAAAAAGGCAGATTGCAAAAATATCAACAGGATCCAGATGGCTCTAGACAGTCTGGACTGATGGGTTGAATCTAATAAGATAAAATAAAACAGAGATAAATGTCAGGTCCTGAACTTGGCTTCAGGACAATAACTGCTCAAGGACAGGATTGAGGTGGACAGCACAGAAATGGGACTGAGCAGTGGCAGGTTTTAATAGAACTTGGAGCTTTAGTCAACATGGTCAACATGGCTGTGACACTAAGAGAATAATCCAGAATGTTCAACACAGCATTGGTTACTATGGCGCAACATTGGAAACAACCATGGTCCAGTAAGTATGGTTCTTGCGTACAACTGACAACAATACACCCATTAATAATAATAATGGCATACAAATACACTAAATGACATCAGTTCAGCTCAGTCGCTCAGTCATGTCCAACTCTTTGTGATCCCATGGACTACAGCACACCAGGTCTCCTGTCCATCACCAACTCCCAGAGCTTACTCAAACTCATGTCCATTGAGTCAGTGATGCCATCCAACCATCTCATCCTCTGTCTTCCCTTTCTCCTCCCACCTTCAGTCTTTCCCAGCATCAGGGTCTTTTCCAAAGAGTCGGTTCTTCTCATTAGGTGGAGTTTCAGCTTCAGCATCCGTGCTTCCAATGAATATTCAGGACTGATTTCCTTTAGGATGGAATGGTTGGCTCTCCTTGCCAGCCAAGGGACTCTCAAGAGTCTTCAACACCACAGTTCAAAAGTGTCAATTCTTCTGCGCTCAGCTTTCTTTATAATTCAACTCTCACATCCATACATGACTACTGGAAAAACCATAGCTTTGGCTAGACAAAGACACATTTGCTGGCAAAGTCATGTCTTTGCTTTTGAATATGCTGTCTAGGTTGATCATAGCTTTTCTTCCAAGGAGCAAGCGTCTTTTAATTTCATGGCTGCAGTCAGCATCTGCAGTGATTCTGGAGCCCAAAAAAATAAAGTCTCTCCCTGCTTCCATTGTTTCCCCACCTATTTATCGTGAAGTGATGGGACCAGATGCCATGATCTTAGTTTTCTGAATGTTGAGCTTCAAGCCAACCTTTTCACTCTCCTCTTTCACTTTCATCAAGAGGCTCTTTAGTTCTTTGCTTTCTGCCATAAGGGTGGTGTCATCTGCATGTCTGAGGTTATTGATATTTCCTGAAGCAATCTTAATTCCAGCTTGTGATTCATCCAGCGCAGCATTTCTCGTGATGTATCCTGCATATAAATTAAATAAGCAGGGTGACAATATGCAGCCTTGACATACTCTTTTCCCAATTTGGAACCAGTCTGTTGTTCCATGTCCAGTTCTAACTGTTGCTTCTTGACCTGCATACAGATTTCTCAGAAGGCAGATCAAGTGGTCTGGCATTCCCACCTCTTGAAAAATTTTCCACAGTTTGTTGTGATCCACACAGTCAAAGTCTTTGGCATAGTCAATAAAGCAGAAGTAGATGTTTTTCTGGAACTCTCTTGCTTTTTCAATGATCCAGCGGATGTTGGCAATTTGATCTCTGGTGCCTCTGCCTTTTCTAAATCCAGCTTGAACATCTGGAAGTTCTTGGTTCATGTACTGTTGAAGCCTGGCTTGGAGAATTTTGAGCATTACTTTGCTAGTGTGTGAGATGAGTGCAATTGTGCAGTAGTTTGAACATTCTTTGGCATTGCCTTTCTTTGGGATCGGAATGAAAACTGACCTTTTCCAGTCCTGTGGCCACTCCTGAGTTTTCCAGATTTGCTGGCATATTGAGTGCAGCACTTTCACAGCATCATCTTTTAGGATTTGAAATAGCTCAACTGGAATTCCATCACCTCCACTAGCTTTGTTCCTGGTGATGCTTCCTAAGGTCCACTTGACTTCATATTCCAGGATGTCTGGCTCTAGGTGAGTGATCACACCATCATGGTTATCTGGGTCATGAAGATCTTTTTTGTTTAGTTCTTCTGTGTATTCTTGCCAGTTCTTCTTAATACCTTCTGCTTCTGTTAGGTCCATACCATTTCTGTCCTTTATCGAGCCCATCTTTGCATGAAATGTTCCCTTGGTATCTCTAATTTTCTTGAAGAGATCTCGTCTTTCCCATTCTATTATTTTCCTCTATTTCTTTGCATTGATCACTAAATGACATAGTGAAATATTAAATGAAAAATAGCAGGTTATAAAGCATCGTGTGCAGTTTGAGCCAATTTTTTAAAGGATTGGAGGGGGAAAAAGCTGTGGAAAGATAATACCAAATGTGAGCCTGGCAGCTTCTGGGTGGTATTGGGGTGACTTGTGTACAGGGGGAGGTCTCAGTAAGTATAAACTTTTGAAGGTTTTTAAGGGCTAATGCAACCCTCAGACTTGTGCAATCTAGGGTCTAAAACATTGGAGAAAGAAGTCCCACTGTTCTTTGCCACTATCAGTCCTGGGGTCTTGGGACCAGTTCCAGGTGGCTCCCTTTCACAAAGGACAACTTAGTGACAAACAGTGAGGGCAAATGTTCTGGGTTCTTGCAGTGTGACTGGGAGTGTGCTAAGCTATTTTAATTGGTTGTCTCATTTAGTAGTTCCAGTGGGCTTCCCTGCTGGCTCAGACAGTAAAAAATCTGCCTGCAATGCAGAAGACTAGAGTTTGATACCTGGGTCAGGAAGGGAATAGCTACCCGCTCCCATATTCTTTCCTGGAGAATTCCAAGGACAGAGGAGCTGGCGGACCACAGTCCACGGGATCGCAAAGAATCAGACATGGCTGAGTAACTAACCCTTTCAATAGCACTCCCTATGAGACAGGTACCAGTGTTTTCTCTACCTGTTTACAGACAACATCCAGACAGGCCAAAGAACTTGCCCAAGGTCACACAGTTAGTGAACAGCAGCCCCAGGATTAACTGGATACATTAGGCAAGGAAAAGGAGACAGACGACTTCCCTGCAAGAAATGCAAATACTGCTGAGCACGAGGCATCAACCCCAGACCCACCCTGGGAATCCTTGATGTCAGGACTGGCCGCCAGGGGTTCTATCTGACTGAGGGTCCCTGGTCTGCTTGGGAGAAATTGGGCACGCAGAACTGGGACTGAATTTCAGAACCCCAGGCTCCAGGATTAAAACCCTTCCTCACAGAAGGTGAAGAAAGCTTGCCTCTCAATTTGGGGAGATCAAAGAACTTGAGACTGGGTTGGGGGTGGCAGGGACTAGGAAAGTCAGCACAGGGTAATATCAGAAAATTAGTCATCTGGGCTTCCCTGGTGACTCAGTAGATAAGAGTCCGCCTGCCAATGCAAGAGACACGGGTTTAATCCCTGGTCCAGGAAGATCCCACATGCTGCAACTAAGCCCGTGAGCCACAACTACTGAAGTCCATGTGCCCTAGAGCCTGTGCTCTTCAACAAGAGAAGCCCTAGCAATGAGAAGCCCATTCACATCAACTAGAGAGTAGCCCCACATTTGCCGCAACTAGAGAAAAGCCCAAGCGACAATGAAGAGCTAGCCCAGTCATAAGTAAATAAATAAATAAATTTTTTTAAAAAATTAGTCACCCTCCCACCTCATCCACTGCATCTCTAGGAGACTCAATCTCAGCTCCTTCTCATCAAGAACTGAACAGCCTCAACGATCTACAATTCCGTGGGTGCCAGCCCATGTTAGACCAGCCAAAGAGTCTGCCATACCTTGGGGGAAATCCCCCTTGGTAAGGGGAAGCCCATGACAGTGGGCCTGGAGAGCAAACCAGCACAGAAAGGCTACCCATGGTTCCAAGACAGGGAAAGGCAGCTCTGAGCAGATCTTTTCCCCGGGGTGCGACCAAAGCAAGCACACTGGGACTGGGGCTTTGAAATCTGCTCTCCAATCTTGAAAACACGAGTTAGTCTATAGGAGGAAGAGGCCTCTTCAGTGTGAATCCAGAGGGTAATGCCAGCTTTAATGGGGAAGGAACAAGAGAGGCAGCTTTCAGCCCCTAGCCAGCGATGGGGCAGGTCTCCCATGAATGTTAGGTGGCCAAGGATTGTCAGAGCGGTGTAGAAGGGATTATGCCCTCCACTTTGAAAGCTATGAGGCTCAGGATTTGAGGGTTAACTCAACATCATTTCCCCAGGTCCTTAGCACATACCTGGATTACAATAGCTGCTCAAAAAACATTATCTATTGAATTAATCAATTAGTGAGATGAAGTGTGAGACCAGATTACCACTCAGGGCCCTTCCAGAACTATGTCTATGGTCCTGTGGAATTTATAATCAGTGTCTATAAAGTCCTGATTATTTGCATCATGACTCACTTCTTCCAGTGTGCATGTCCTCATCTAACCCAGCTGCAGTCCCAGTGGACAGGTCACCCCGCACTCCTTTCGGGTCATCACATCCCACTCTAGTTGTTTTACCCTGAGACCCCACATAGCACCCCATGATGCCACCATGCCCAGAAGCTGTACATTTGGTTGTTTACAATATTTTACATTTACAATGTACACAGCCACAAACGCGAGTGTTCGTTTGTTTTCCTTCTTGGTTATTTTCCTGGACTCTACTTTGCAAAGGGAGACTGTTGGATGTCTTTGCTCAACCAGCGACTAGTTCCTCTGGCACATTTGGGACCATAAACTCGAGTTCTTCCAGCTGCTGTGCACTGTAATGATTTCCCAATCCCAGAGCTAGCAGACAACAGACCAAGAACCTTCTAACTCAGAGCTAAGTGGTCTTAGAACATCCCAGAGTCTGCTGAGAATGGGAGATCCACTGGGTTTTTCTTCAACTCTTTTATATCATGTCTGAGTTGCAAGAGCCACGATAAATGATCTCCCCCTTCACACACCCATTCCGGAAGCTCTTTTGATATAACACCACAGTCTGGGCGATGGGTCCCAAGAGGCGGTCTCCCCGCACAAAATGATTCTCCTGAAATTCATTGTTTATTTCCTTCCTTCTTATAGCTTGTCAGTAGTGGGGGATGTGGGAAGACTGCAAAAGAAAGACATACAGGCGTCTGGGCTTCAGCAAGAGTGCTCATTTCAGATAGCAACGTTTATGGGCCTCAGACACACTGTCACGGAGAGTGAGCCGGAAATTGTCACGTCCGAGATTCCCAGGCCTGTGCAAATGGTCACATCTGACCCTGCCCAGCAGAGTAACTTAGCCAAAAATCTAAATGGTGTCCCAGCCCTTACGAGCCCTCCGGCAAGATGGAATGATTTCTAGGACCACCAACGGGGTACAATCGTGCCCCTTCTTCCCACCATCCGCAAGTCAGCTCGCAGCAGGACTATCTTTTCTTGCTTGTTTAATGGCTGCCTAATGTGACCCACAGGACACGAGAATGTGCTGTGTGTGCGTCTGCATGTTGATGGATGGCGCACACTGCCGGGTAGATGGGATGGTTACAAACAGGGACTGAGTCTCCCCCACGCCGACGCAGTGAGCTGGGGGTGGGGGACTGCTGCCTGTCCCCTGCCTTCCCCATTATGATCCCTTCCTCTGGCATTTGCTTCATTACAATTTGTCACGCAAAAAGTTTTTTTTTTTTCTTTCTTGCAGTATATTCTGGACTAATTTTAGAAATTTGTTTTCACCTTCCGACATTGACTCCTGGGGCAGCTTGCAAGCTGCCTGGAACGAAAAATCAATGGTGACAGCAGCAGAGTGGGCTCCGCTTCCTCATTAACCTGGAGCTCGGAGCAGCCCCAGCCCTGTCTTCTCCCACAGGGCTAACCCCGGGCAAAAATGGGCAGCTGGGACATCTTCCTCTGGTGGCCTTGATCTTTCTATTCTGAGCCCTCTCGGCCTGTTCTCTGCTTTCTCTTTTACCAAAATTACTCCCCCGCCCCCCCCCTTCAAGCATGGGGGATGGGGTGGGAAGAAGTAAGGTCTCTGTGTGCCTACACATAGGCCAGCACTTGGCTAGGCAGTCTGCGTACACGTTCCCATTGAGGTCTACCAATAATGCTCAGAAGTTGGTCTTACCCCCATTTCACAGAAGAGGAAACTGAGGCACAAAGAGATCAAGAAACAATCACAACTAGTAAGGTGGAGCTAGGATGAGAGCCTCTGACTTCAACACCTGTGTTCTCGCCATTGCTTGCCATTACACTGGTGCATAAATCCAAGAACACTTGCTTGGCGGCAGCGGGGGGGAGGGGGGGCAGCAGGCCCCAGGGATACAGAAAGTGTGCTTTGCCCAGCACCCAGCTGCCCCATTCAGCCAAAGGCTCTGCTGAGTTCTGCACACAGGGACTGCCCTAATGAAGTCTCCAGGGACCTCAGGCTCTGCTCTTAAGTCTTGGGCTCCACCCACAGGAGATGGCAGCATGGACCAAGGGAGTTCTAAATGAGAACTCACAAATCTCCAAAGTAGAATTGCAGCTCTCTGGCCAAAGGTCACTCACAAGATGTGCAGAGCAAGAGGTGGAGGCTGGGATCTTTGAAACAAGTCAAAGATAGCAAAGCGGACAGAGAGGTCAAGACTTCCAGAGTAGGGGAATGCTACAGAAAGCTTAGATCAGCCTACCTCAGTAAAATATAATGGGAGCCAAATGTCTATCGTTAGATTTTCTAGCAGTCACATTATAAAAAGTAAAAAGAAACAGGTGAAATTAATATTAATAATAGATTTATTTAACCTAACATATCCCAAATATTATTTCAACATGTATCAGTAGAAAATTCATTCATGAGATTTTTACAATCTTTTTTTGCAGTAAGCTTTTGCAGGCTCATGTGTGTATTTTACACTTACAGTCCATCTCAGCTTGGACTAGCCAACTTTAGGAACTCAATAGCCACACGTGGTCAGTGGATCCCGTATTATACAGAGCAGGGCTAGACCCACAGTTTTTAAATGATGTTCAGTGGAACCCAATATTCCTTAGAAGTATGCCTCACTACCTAAATATTTTGTGTTAATTTAATTTTGATGGATTTTAACTCTTTAAATTAGTCATATAGAAAAATGCACACTTAAAGATGTCCCAACCCAAACTTCAACAAATTGAAGACAATCAATAGGAAAACTTATGTTTGTATTTGAGAGAAAATATTAATTCATCTCCTTATACAAAAAAAAAAAGAGAGAAGCTAAAGGAGAAAGGGAAATATACACCCATTTGAATGCAGAGTTCCAAAGAATAGCAAAGACAGGTAAGAAAGCCTTCCTCGGTGATCAGTGCAAAGAAATAGAGGGAAAAAATAGGATGGGAAAGACTAGAGATCTCTTCAAGAAAATTAGAGGTACCAAGGGAACATTTCATGCAAAGATGAGCTTAATAAAGGACAGAAATGGTATGGACCTAACAGAAGCAGGAGATATTAAGAAGAACTGGCAAGAATACACAGAAGAACTAAACGAAAAAGATCTTCATGACCCAGATAACCATGATGGTGTGATCACTCACCTAGAGCCAGACATCCTGGAATATGAAGTCAAGTGGACCTTAGGAAGCATCACCAGGAACAAAGCTAGTGGAGGTGATGGAATTCCAGTTGAGCTATTTCAAATCCTAAAAGATGATGCTGTGAAAGTGCTGCACTCAATATGCCAGCAAATCTGGAAAACTCAGGAGTGGCCACAGGACTGGAAAAGGTCAGTTTTCATTCCGATCCCAAAGAAAGGCAATGCCAAAGAATGTTCAAACTACTGCACAATTGCACTCATCTCACACACTAGCAAAGTAATGCTCAAAATTCTCCAAGCCAGGCTTCAACAGTACATGAACCAAGAACTTCCAGATGTTCAAGCTGGATTTAGAAAAGGCAGAGGCACCAGAGATCAAATTGCCAACATCCGTTGGATCATTGAAAAAGCAAGAGAGTTCCAGAAAAACATCTACTTCTGCTTTATTGTCTATGCCAAAGACTTTGACTGTGTGGATCACAACAAACCATGGAAAATTTTTCAAGAGGTGGGAATGCCAGACCACTTGAACTGCCTCCTGAGAAATCTGTTAGCAGATCAAGAAGCAACAGTTAGAACTGGACATGGAACAACAGACTGATTCCAAATTGGGAAAGGAGTACATCAAGGCTGCATATTGTCACCCTGCTTATTTAATTTATATGCAGAGTACATCATGTGAAATGCCGGGCTGGATGAAGCACAAGCTGGAATCAAGATTGTGGGGAGAAATATCAGAAACCTCAGATATGCAGATGACACCACCTTTATGGCAGAAAGTGAAGAACTAAAGAGCCTCTTAAAGAAAGTGAGAGGAGAGTGAAAAAGTTGGCTTAAAGCTCAGCATTCAGAAAACTAAGATCATGGCATCTGGTCCCATCACTTCATGGCAAATAGATGGAGAAACAATGGAAACAGTGACGGACTTTTTGGCGGGAGGGGCTCCAAAATCACTGCAGATTGTGACTGCAGCCATGAAATTAAAAGATGCTTGCTCCTTGAAAGAAAAATTATGACCAACATAGACAGCATATTAAAAGCAGAAACATTACTTTACCAAAGAAGGTCCATCTAGTCAAAGCTATGGTTTTTCCAGTAGTCATGTATGGATGTGAGAGTTGAACTATAAAGAAAGCTGAGCACCGAAGAATCAATGCATTTGAACTGTGGTATTGGAGAAGGCTCTTGAGAGTCCCTTGGGGTGCAAGGAGATCCAACCAGTCCATCCTAAAGGAAATCAGTTCTGAATATTCATTGGAAGGACTGATGGTGAAGCTGAAACTCCAATACTTTGGCCACCCAATGAGAAGAACTGACTCATTTGAAAAGACCCTGATGCTGGGAAAGACTGAAGGCGAGAGGAGAAGGGGATGACAGAGGATGAGATGATAGGATGGCATCACCAATTTGATGGACATGAGTTTGGGTAAGCTCTGGGAGTTGGTGGTAGACAGGGAAGCCTGGAATGCTGCATTCCATGGGGTCTCAAAGAGTCGGACTTGACTGAGAGACTGAACTGAACTGATACAATAAGTTTGTACTATAAAACACTTTTTAATCTGTTTTAAATATTACTAATATATATTAGATTTCAACTAAGGGATAATAAGAACAAGCAACATTTCTCACACATTTTAGTTCAGTTCAGTCGCTCAGTCGTGTTCAACTCTTTGTGAACCCATGAATCACAGCACGCCAGGCCTTCCTGTCCATCACCAACTCCCAGAGTTCACCCAAACTCATGTCCTTCAAGTCGGTGATGCCATCCAGCCATCTCATTCTCTGTCGTCCCCTTCTCCTCCTGCCCCCAATCCCTCCAAGCATCAGGGTCTTTTCCAGTGAGTCAACTCGTCACATGAGGTGGCCAAAGTATTTGAGTTTCAGCTTTAGCATCAGTCCTTCCAATGAACACCCAGGACTGATCTCCTTTAGAATGGACTGGTTGGATCTCCTTGCAGTCCACGGGACTCTCAAGAGCCTTCTCCAGCACCACAGTTCAAAAGCATCAATTCTTCAGTGATCAGCTTTCTTCACAGTCCAACTCTCACATCCATACACACATTTACTATGTTCCAAATGCTTTATGAGCATCAGCTCATCAAATTCTCACAACAGACCTATGAGGTGGGTGATTTTATTCCCCCTATTTGCAGAGGAAGGTACCGAGTCTAGAGAGTTCAACAGCTGGCCCAAGGGGCAAAAAGCAAGGTCGCCATTTTGAAGTTAACCCCAGCTGTCTAACTTTTAAATCAAAGCTCTATAAGCACCAGACTACAGTTAAAAGCAGAACACCCCACCATGCAGTATACATTCTGGGCCTTGTCAAACTTCCATCTACCTCATATTGCTTCCTCCCTCATCCAGGCTCGTAGCCTAAGTCACTCACCCTTTCATCTAGCCCTTAGACACAGGCAAGCACACCACAGAGCCTTCTGTTTAATTTAACAAACACTTACTGATGCTATTGAGACTATGTATCAGTACAAGCTGTGGTTCCTTCATAGCCAAGATATATTTCTCTAAATCCTGCCTAGCCCCCAACCACTGGGGAGAGGTTGGATTTACCCCTATAAATGATATGAAGTCAATGAAAGATTTAAGCAAAGGGGATAACCAAAAAGACCAGATTTGCATATTAAAAAAACTTATTCTGATAGCTGCAGCAAGGGTAGGGTGGATGGTCTTGGGACTAAAAAAAAGAAATCAATTAGAAAGCTGTCGGATTGGTGATAGTAGATATGAGACAGGAGCACAAATGATAAAAATACTGGATCTTGGTGATTAAATAAATCATTGAGGGCAGCCACAGAGAGAAAGTTGAGGATGACTCTGGCTTCTGTTAGAGTGGTGAGTTAATGGTGGGACTATTCACTGAAATAGAAAATACAGAAGGAAGGCCAAGGTTGAGGGGAATGAGTAGCTGACATCGTAATTGACTGTCCAACATCTACTCAACCCATCTGCCACCTGTCACACAGATTCAGTCTGGGGAATTCTCTCCAGATCCAGGGTGGACATGATCATATAACTCAGTCATAATAAGCCCATCCCATAATAATCCTCCTTGCCAATGACTGGTATGGAGCATAGGGCTAAGCCAATGAGCACAAAGCATTCCTCTTGTGATTTTATTGGCATTGAGACCATAAGTTGACTCACTCAGACCGAAGCAAAGTACCTTTCTTCAACAGTTTCGGGCAAGGAGCTCTCCCTTGATGAGAAGGAAACAAGTAGTCCTGATCACTACCAACAGCACTCCTCCAGCTCAGAGGCTTGGGCTAAGACAAATGTAGGGAAAGAGTATAATCAAGAGAAAAACCCAGACCTTGAGTGAACTTATTGGACCACTGGATCAAGCCACCCAGAAGCTCAGCCTGTCCTCCTCTGTGAGCCAATACATTTCCTTATTGTTTGAGGCATGCTGAGTTGGGTTTCCTGCTATGTACCCCTGCAAGTCTCCTAACTGATATGGATGTGTTGAATTGAGGTGACCCAGTACCTGGAGCCCACTGGAGGTGTGCAATGCAGCATCCCCAGGGTGACCCTTCGAACACTAAAGAAGTGGAAACCTTCAGGCAAATGACATCAGTCTGAGGCTCGAGAAAGAGTTCAAGCTGGAGATGCAGATCTGATGTCTTCAGATGGGATAAAAACTGAGAAAGTAGATAAGGTTGACCAAAGAAAGCACATGGAGTGTGCAGAGGAGAGAAGGGCAAGGTCAAGGACAGAACCCCAGGAAATGCTGACGTTTCGAGGGCTCACTTTGAAGGGCTCTAAAGAAAACGAAGGAATACCATCAATTTAAAAGAAAATTTTTAATCAATTGATCATGAATTGTATACTTTAAAATGATTACAGTGGTGAATTTTAAGCTATGTGAATTTTTATCTCAATAAAACCATCTATCTTTTTAAAAGAAAGGAATAAAAGCAGAAGAAACAAGGATAAGTAAAGATATTCTGATTTTGAGGAGGAGACTAAAAGAATATGGCCAAACTAGGGAGAGAAAAAAATAAAAGGGGAAAGAAAAGAGAAGGGGTGGGGCAGCTGCTGAATGGGGAGGGCAGTATGGAAGGAGACATGCAGAAGAGCGAAGGGTGAATGTTAATTAAGGTGCGGCCAAGCTGCTTTAACCATGAGACTCACAGTGGAAGCTCGTCTCTCTCCCTCACGCCAGTCCAGAAGGAGAGGTTGGCCCAGAACAGCAAGCTGGCGTTCTCTGCAAGGTCTTGAGGAGCCAAGTTTCTTCTCTCAGTTCTCAGCTCTGTAGGGTCTTGCCTGTGTCCATGTAGCCACAGCTGGCCCATCACTGACATTTCTGAGTTCCAGCCCACAGAAAAGGGGGAATGGACAGTGTTCAGGGCAAACATGCCATACATGAGTGTGGCCTGGTGGGAAGCTGAGCACGTGCTTTTGTCAATAACTTAGTACATGTCCATACATAGCTGCAAGGAAGGCTGGGAGAGAATGGACATTCGGAGAGACTTAGCAAGCTCCAACCAGAGGTCTAGGAAGATGCGGTAAGAGCTAGACAAGTGACTACCCCTCTCTTCCTCAGATTTATCATCTCGGTTTATCGGTATCAACACCTGAAACTAGTCAAATGGATAATATTAGTATGAACTCTGAGGAGCTAATACATAGCATGGAGATTATAGTGGACAATCCTGTGTTGTATAATTGAAATTTGCTAAAACAGTTGATCTTAAGCATTCTCACAAAAATAAAAAGGTAAACATATGAGGTGATGGATGTGTTCATTAGGTGGGTTGTGGGAATCCTTTCACAAAGTGTATTATATCAAATCATCACACTGTATATGTTAAATATATTATAGCTTTGTCAATTATACCTCAATAAAGGTTAAAAAAAAGCTTGGAAGGGATATGAAGAAAATTTTTCAAATTTAATATAAAGAAAAAAATAAATAGTCTTAGACAACCCTGAAGAATTTCAGGTTCTCCGATCACAGCACATCAGCCACCACCCGCTTGCCCACTCAGGGGACAGCCTTGCAGCCCAGTTAATGTTGCATGACCTGCTGACTGTGTTGAACCTCTCCCTCCCTGCTTCCTGACCTGTCAGCTTAGCTCTGGGAGTGCTCACCAGAACCAAACAGAAAAGGAAAATCATCGTATTCAGGTGCTTTGCATTATGTAGGTCATGAGTCCCTTTTTTATTTTTAATCTCCTTCTAACCACTGACTCTCCTCAAAATTCCTTCCCTTGGCCTGGCCTCTGCTTAAAACTATCCCTTATTTCTCTTCTTCCCTTCACCAATCCAACCACCAACTTGTCCCCAAGCCCCCTCCAACCTGGCGTCTGCCCCATCACTCAGCTGAAACTGTCACCAAGGTCATTAAATTTAGTGGCCTGTTCTCAACCCTCTTCCTCCTCCACCTGGCTGGGTCTCATTAGACACAACTGACCACCCCTTCCTTGAAACGCCACCTCTCTTGGCCATTGCGATGTGCCATTCTACACACCTGCCATCCAGCCTCTCCATCTCCTAATCCTGCTGTGTGTCTTTCTTTCTATGACATCTCAAAAGACAAACGCTAATGCACCTTTTATACAGGACACTTACCCTGCTAGCATGGTATAGTGGAAAAGTTATAACCTGGGCTCAAATCTCAAATGTGCCATTTATTTGCTGTGTGACCTTGGCAAGTTACTTAGCATCTCTGAGTTAGTATACTACCTGGAAAAACAAGGATACGGATACCCCTTTCAGGCTTTGTGTTATCAAGTTAGGTAACTGCTTAATAACCAATCCTTAAAACCTCAGTGGCTTAACAAAACTAATGTTCCAGTCTAGTGGAGGTGAACAGGAGCCAGGATTCTACTACATAAGATTATAGAACAATTCAGTCCAGTGGCTCAGCCATCACCCAGGGCTCCATGTTCTTCACTGGATTTTCAGCAGACCACAGGGAAAAGAATGCAATGCCAAAGAATGCTCAAACTACCGCACAATTGCACTCATCTCACACGCTAGTAAAGTCATGCTCAAAATTCTCCAAGACAGGCTTTAGCAATATGTGAACCGTGAACTCCCAGATGTTCAAGCAGGTTTTAGAAAAGGCAGAGGCACCAGAGATCAAATTGCCAACATCCGCTGGATCATGGAGAAAGCAAGAGAGTTCCAGAAAAACATCTATTTCTGCTTCATTGACTATGCCAAAGCCTTTGACTGTGTGGATCACAATAAACTGTGGAAAATTCTGAAAGAGATGGGAATACCAGACCACCTGACTTGCCTCTTGAGAAACCTGTATGCAGGTCAGGAAGCAACAGTCAGAACTGTACATGGAACAACCGACTGGTTTCAAATAGGAAAAGGAGTGCGTCAAGGCTGTATATTGTCACCTTGTTTATTTAACTTATATGCAGAGTACATCATGAGGAACGCTGGGCTGGAAGAAGCACAAGCTGGAATCAAGATTGCTGGGAGAAATATCAATAACCTCAGATATGCAGATGACACCACCCTTATGGCAGAAAGTGAAGAGGAACTCAAAAGCCTCTTGATGAAAGTGAAAGAGGAGAGTGAAAAGGTTGGCTTGAAGCTCAACATTCAGAAAACAAAGATCATGGCATCTGGTCCCATCACTTCATGGGAAATAGATGGAAAAACAGTGGAAACAGTGTCAGACTTTATTTTTTTGGGCTCCAAAATCACTGCAGATGCTGATTGCAGCCATGAAATTAAAAGACGCTTACTCCTTGGAAGGAAAGTTATGACCAACCTTGATAGTATATTAAAAAGCAGAGACATTACTTTGCCAACAAAGGTCCGTCTAGTCAAGGCTATGGTCTTTCCCGTGGTCATGTATGGATGTGAGAGTTGGACTGTGAAGAAAGCGGATCGCCGAAGAATTGATGCTTTTGAACTGTGGTGTTGGAGAAGACTCTTGAGAGTCCCTTGTACCGCAAGGAGATCCAACCAGTCCATTCTAAGGGAGATCGATCCTGGGTGTTCATTGGAAGGACTGATGCTAAAGCTGAAGCTGCAATACTTTGGCCACCTCATGCGACGAGTTGACTCACTGGAAAAGACTCTGATGCTGGGAAAGGTTGGGGGCGGGAGGAGAAGGGGACGACAGAGAATGAGATGGCTGGATGGCATCACCGACTCTGTGGACATGAGTTTGAGTGAACTCAGGGAGTTTGTGATAGATAGGGAGGCCTGGAGTGCTGTGCTTCATGGGGTCGCAGAGAGTCGGACACGACTGAGTGACTGAACTGAACTGAACTGAACAGGGAAAAGAGTGTGCAAGTACACATAGAAGATTGTATGTGATGTTTTTAGAGGACAGACCTGCAAGTGGCATACATTGCTCCTACCCACATTCCATTGTCTAGAACTCAGTCATATGACTTGATCTGATAGCAAGGGGTGCTGGGACATGTAGTTCCAGGAAAAGGAAAGGGGATTTGATGAACACATAGTATTATTTCCTCAGCTTCCCAGGTGGCGCGGTGTAAAGAATCCGTCTACCGATGCAGGAGTAGCAAGGGATGCAGGTTTGATCCCTGGGTTGGGAAGATTCCCCTGGAATAGGAAATGGCAAGCCACTCCAGCATTCTTGTCTGGAAAATTCCATGGACAGGCGAGCTACAGGTCCAGGAGGCCCCAAAGAGCTGGACATGACTGAGCACACACCTGTGCCTTAGTATCCTCTCCATCATAGGGTTTCTGTAAAGATGGAAATAATAGGAGTAAATCTTGTGACCTTTCTGGAGCATAGTAGGTCCTGTATAAACAGGAGCCATTTGTAGCTTTTTATTTTTTTTTTTCCTGCAGTTTGCCAACTTTCCCAAATGTTTAAGTCTAAACAGACAAAGGTTGAGATAAAGTAGGAGACTAGGGGAGAAAAGGGAAAAAGGAGGGAAGCAAGTGTGAACAGAAGCCAAAGTGCAGGCCAGGTTTGGGAGGTTAGAGCTCAGGCAGGGACTTACAAGGAGC
Source organism: Moschus berezovskii (assembly GCF_049115385.1). Taxonomy (NCBI): domain Eukaryota; kingdom Metazoa; phylum Chordata; class Mammalia; order Artiodactyla; family Moschidae; genus Moschus; species Moschus berezovskii. The sequence continues at coordinate 9,670,887 of NC_142463.1, forward strand.
GGGAAGCCCAGTGGTGTTGAGCTCAACCTCTGATTTCCTGGCTAACTCGGGCTCCCACCTGAGCCAGAAAGGGCTTAGAAAGCTCTGAGTTTCCTTGGAAACCATTTCTCTGGCCCTCTCTGCATGTTACCAGCCAAGTTGGTTGTAATCAAACCCCCACGGGGCAGAGAATGAGCTCTCAAACTGCCATCCTGGGGTTCCATCCAAATTGCTTGCATTTCCTATTTAAATTGGTAATTTCCCCACAAGTGTTCCTCCTGCCCATCCGGAGATTTGTTGAGAAAGAGAAGGTTGGGACAGGCACCCAGACTCTACCAGGGCCCTTGGGAGAGCCTCCACGCTGTCCTGAGTCCTCTGGCACTCCTCAGCCTCAGGAACAGCCACTCCTGACCAGGACCCTGTCCTCGGGCCCCGCTGGCCCACAGAGGGAAGAGCCCAGATGGCAGCAGTGGAGAGAAGGCCTAGCACGGCCACAGTGGGTGACTCCAGAATGGGGCGAGGGGAGGACGGGGTGGGCACCACTGTCCGGAGTGAACTGGGAAGACTTATTGTTGGGCCTTTTCCGGGCACACACTTTCCAAGGGAAAGAGATGGGAGCAGGGCCAGAGCAACCCGTGATCTCAAAGTACTCAAAGCAGAGGCTATGGGTTGAGGCGACAGCTGGAGACGCCCAGGGTGTTAGGCCGAGAGGTTGCAGGAGGCTCTGAGCCCGCTCACCTGCTCTCGCTTGGTGACAAGCCAGCCCAGGCCCTTGCGGAACGACAGGGAGCTTGGCCCCTGTCCCCTTTTCTTTCAGAGTGAAGAGAGGGCCCATCTCAGACTAGAACAGACACTCACAGACGCACTCAGGTAACCACACACATGTGTATGCAGGCACACACATGTATTAGAGATCTGTCCTTGTGTAGAGACAGACACACACCTGTGTATCCAAATGTCATGTGTCCTGATGCCCCTCACCAGCCACACCACATATGTTCATATTCACGGCGGGCTGAGCGCCAGACTGCAGCAAACACACGGTGACAACGGCACATGAGCCTCTGTGGACACACACACATCCCAGCACAGTCCAGGCAGCCAAGACCGTGTGAGCACTGACCGACACGTGTCCTCAGACACATGCATACAAGACTGAGGAAGAAAGAGAGCCAGCCCAGGAAATGGACCCCACTGTGCAGGTGGCTGAGCGGGATTGGGGGGTAACTTGGATTCCAAACTAGAACTAGCTGGAGCCAAGGAGAGGCGGACAAACTGAGTCTAATTGAGCTGCACCTGAGGGTTTAATCTGGACATGAGTGCAAAGGTGGGGTGGGAAGCACCATGGCGGGGCAAGGTGGGGCCTTCCTGGGTGAAGCAGCTTCCTAGATTGCACTGGGAGTCAGGGGCCAAGAACAGCCCCCCAGGGGAACGGGGCTGGGGGGCTTCCTCCCAAAGGTGAAGCTGGATATCAGGGCCTTCGCCCCATGGAGAAACACAGGTAAAACCAGCAACCTGGGTACCTACAGTCAGGGGAGCAACTGGGTTTGTGGGCCCTGGGTGTCCAGGGTCCCCCAGCCTTCAGTGCCTCTATCCAAGGAAGGATGATTATACCAGCCCCCACCCTCACTGCCATGCTAGGCTCCCCACTCAGAGCCAGGCTGGGCTAGGGTGAGTGCAGGGGCTTGGCAGGCAGGACCTGTGAGCTCCCTCGGTATTTTTCAGCTGAGGAAACTGGGGGAAGACCCACCCAACCTCTGAATCAGCCCCTGGACTCTGTTATTCCTACTACTGCCAGGAAGACAACTGGTATACCCGCCCTCCACCTCCAGATCCCATCCAAGGGCCTCAAGGTCACCCTAGTTTAGAAGGGTCTTGGTCACACATCCTCACCAGCCCTTCCTCCCACTAAGGCAGCAGGGAGCCAAGCTGCATGACTGAGAGGGGTGGGGAGCAGATGCTGGATTCTGATCCCCAGAGTGGCTGTCCCATCATTTCTCCTTCAGCCCCAGCACCAAAAAGAATCCCACCAAGCTTCATGGCCCACCTGCTCCTTTCTAGACAGACAGGTGTGAGAAGAAATGAGAACTTCAGCACAGCAGGTGCAAGCAGCTGTCTGCAGCTGCAGCTCTCTGCACCTTCTACAGAGTCTGCTGTGGGGACAAGAGACAGGCAGCGTGAAGTTTCGGGACACTTGGAATTTCCCGACCACCTAGTGTCTTTCTGCCTCTCTCTCTCCTTTGTATGTGCTATCTCGCCGCCTAGGGTATACTTTCACTGCATTTATCTCCTGGAAAACTCTTATTTAGCCTTCAAAACCCTGCTCAGGTAGCCCCTCTTCTAGGAAATATCTCCCTGGCACTCCCCCTGTCTGATGAATTACTCATTCCTTCTTCTGGGCTACCCTAAATCATAGCACGTGTATTTATGGTGGGATGTCTGTCTTCCCTGTTTGACTGTGAGTGCCTTGAGGGAAGGAGCTGTATGGCACGTGGCTCTGCACCCCAGTATCACCCCAGGGTCTGACAGAACATGTCCAGGAACAGAAGTTAAGACAGTGGGCTCTGGAATAAACCAGACTTGAGTTTGAATCCCAACTCTGCCTCTTCTAGCTATGGAACTTGGACAAGTTACTCTAATTCCTTAAGCCTCAATTGGCCCACATATGAAATGGAAAGATAATAATCATCACTATTATTATTGTAATAATCATCACAATCATCAAAAGTCATGATTGTCATGAGTAATAAGCGATATCATAAAAATTGAAAGGTTAACCCAGAACCAAGCAAATTAATTACCTATGGTATTACCTCATGAGCATCCAGCCTGTCAATTCTTTGCTGAAAAGTCACGACTCCCATGCTGTCCTTCTGCCTAGAAATCTCACAAGCAAGTGTATACAGTTAGATGAGATGAGTCCCCTGACAGAGCAGGGGTGCTCTGGGAACCCACAGAAGGAACCACTCACCTCAATGGCCATGTGTTCTGGTGGTTATGTTCATGAGTTTGGTGTCAGAAAGGGCCAAGTTCAAATCCTGATTCAGATAGCAACTAGCTGTGTTGAACTTAAGGAAGTTATATAAAAACTCAGAAATGCTGAAATGAAATGAAAATTTGATTATACAAATAATATAAAATAAAATGTATCTGGAGGTGAGTGAGAAAGACATCCCAGAGAAGGTGACATTAGCCTTGACAAATGAATAGTTTTCCAGGTGGAGGGGGGAACAACGGCATCTCAAATAGAGGGAGCAGCAAGTTAAAGGGCTCATGATTAGAACTAACACCCAAAAAAGATGTCCTTTTCATTATAGGGGACTGGAATGCAAAAGTAGGAAGTCAGGAAACACCTGGAGTAACAGGCAAATTTGGCCTTGGAGCACGGAATGAAGCAGGGCAAAGGCTAATAGAGTTCTGTCAAGAGAATGCACTGGTCATAGCAAACACCCTCTTCCAACCACACAAGAGAAGACTCTACACGTGGACATCACCAGATGGTCAACACCGAAATCAGACTGATTATATTCTTTGCAACCAAAGATGGAGAAGCTGTATACAGTTAGTGAAAACAAGACCAGGAGCTGACTGTGGCTCAGATCATGAACTCCTTATTGCCAGATTCAGACTGAAATTGAAGAAAGTAGGGAAAACCACTAGACCATTCAGATATGACCTAAATCAAATCCCTTATGATTATACAGTGGAAGTGAGGAATAGATTTAAGGGACTAGATCTGATTGATAGAGTGCCTGATGAACTCTGGACGGAGGTTCGTGACATTGTACAGGAGACAGGGACCAAGACCATCCCCATGGAAAAGAAATGCAAAAGAGCGAAATGGCTGTCTGAGGAGGCCTTACAAATAGCTGTGAAAAGAAGAGAGGCGAAAAGCAAAGGAGAAAAGGAAAGATATAAGCATCTGAATGCAGAGTTCCAAAGAATAGCAAGGAGAGATAAGAAAGACTTCCTCAGTGATCAATGCAAAGAAATAGAGGAAAACAACAGAATAGGAAAAACAAGAGACCTCTTCAAGAAAATTAGAGATTCCAAGGGAACATTTCATGCAAAGATGGGCTCGATAAAGGACAGAAATGGTATGGACCTAACAGAAGCAGAAGATATTAAGAAGAGGTGGCAGGAATACACAGAAGAACTGTACAAAAAAGATCTTCATGACCAAGACAGTCACGATAACATGATCACTGACCTAGAGCCAGACATCTTGGAATGTGAAGTCAAGTGGGCCTTAGAAAGCATCACTACGAACAAAGCTAGCGGTGGTGATGGAATTCCAGTTGAGCTATTTCAAGTCTTGAAAGATGATGCTGTGAAAGTGCTGCACTCAATATGCCAGCAGATTTGGAAAACTCAGCAGTGGCCACAGGACTGGAAGAGGTCAGTCTTCATTCCAATCCCAAAGAAAGGCAATGCCAAAGAATGCTCAAACTACTGCACAATTGCACTCATCTCACACGCTAGTAAAGTCATGCTCAAAATTCTCCAAGCCAGGCTTCAGCAGTATGTGAACCGTGAACTCCCAGATGTTCAAGCAGGTTTTAGAAAAGGCAGAGGCACCAGAGATCAAATTGCCAACATCCGCTGGATCATGGAGAAAGCAAGAGAGTTCCAGAAAAACATCTATTTCTGCTTCATTGACTATGCCAAAGCCTTTGAATGTGTGGATCACAATAAACTGTGGAAAATTCTGAAAGACATGGGAATACCAGACCACCTGACCTGCCTCTTGAGAAACCTGTATGCAGGTCAGGAAGCAACAGTTAGAACTGGACATGGAACAACCGACTGGTTCCAAATAGGAAAAGGAGTGCGTCAAGGCTGTATATTGTCACCTTACTTATTTAACTTCTATGCAGAGTACATCATGAGGAACGCTGGGCTGGAAGAAGCACAAGCTGGAATCAAGATTGCTGGGAGAAATATCAATAACCTCAGATATGCAGATGACACTACCCTTATGGCAGAAAGTGAAGAGGAACTCAAAAGCCTCTTGATGAAAGTGAAAGAGGAGAGTGAAAAGGTTGGCTTGAAGCTCAACATTCAGAAAACAAAGATCATGGCATCTGGTCCCATCACTTCATGGGAAATAGTGTCAGACTTTAATTTTTTGGGCTCCAAAATCACTGCAGATGCTGATTGCAGCCATGAAATTAAAAGACGCTTACTCCTTGGAAGGAAAGTTATGACCAATCTTGATAATATATTAAAAAGCAGAGACGTTACTTTGCCAACCAAGGTCCGTCTAGTCAAGGCTATGGTTTTTCCCGTGGTCATGTATGGATGTGAGAGTTGGACTGTGAAGAAAGCTGATCGCCGAAGAATGGATGCTTTTGAACTGTGGTGTTGGAGAAGACTCTTGAGAGTCCCTTATACTGCAAGGAGATCCAACCAGTCCATTCTAGAGGAGATCAATCCTGGATGCTCATTGGAGGGACTGATGCTAAAGCTGAAACTGCAATACTTTGGCCACCTCATGCGACGAGTTGACTCACTGGAAAAGACTCTGATGCTGGGAAAGGTTGGGGGTGGGAGGAGAAGGGGACGACAGAGAATGAGATGGCTGGATGGCGTCACCGACTCTGTGGACATGAGTTTGAGTGAACTCCGGGAGTTGGTGATGGACAGGGAGGCCTGGCGTGCTGTAATTCATGGGGTCGCGGAGAGTCGGACACGACTGAGCGACTGAACTGAACTGAACTGAGGGACTTTCCAGGTGGTCCAGTGTTTAAGAATCTGCCTTGCAATGCAGAGGCAACAGGTTCAATTCCCAGCCAGGGAACTGAGATTCCCACATGCCGCAGGGTAACTAAGCCCACGTGTTGCAACTACTGGAGCCCGCACACCACATCCAGAGAGAGATCCTCGCAATGAAAAGATCCCACATGCCACAAGTAAGACCCGACACAGCCAAAAGTAAAGAAATAAATGCAGTTTTTAAAAAGGATTCATGAATCCAAAGAACAATGAGAAGTTTCTTGATTCCGGATCACAGTGTACAAACAAGCAGTAGCTGAAGAAGACCTAGGAAGAAAGGCAAGGGCCAGACGGGGACAGACCTGGAGTGTCACGCTAAGCGGTCCTGCCACAGACCTCCAATGACAAGAATCTCTCATCTAGGATATTCCTGGCATATATCTAGGGGCTCAATAGCTATTTGTAGGAAAAACAAGTAAATAAGTTAGTAGCACTGAGACCCTGACCCACGACTTTTTCTCTGTTGGAATTCCACTTCAGCAAGAAGCATCTGCCAGGCTTTGGGCAAGTCACATGGCCTCTCCAGGCCTTGTTTCTGCACCTGAAATTAGAAAGGGACTGGGCAGAATCATCACACACTAAGAGTGACACAAGAGCTTGCCACATTCAGCTCTAGAGTTCTTGGTTGCAATTCCCTCTCTGAACACAACATTTTTAAAAATGAATTATTCCCTCCATCACAAACAGCTTCATGCCCAACCCTTTTCTAGGAGCTTCACGTACACTATCTCACTGGGTCTTTGAAATCTTCCCATTAGGAATGACTTCACTATTCCGTTTTACAGGTAACAAGCTCAAAGAGGTTAAGCCATGTGCCTAGTGTGCGCCAAGTCACACAGCTAACCAAAGTCAGATCCAGGCCCCAAACCCACTTTTCTCACTCCAAAACCTTGCCACCACGTTGAAGATTTTTTAAAGCCAATAAAAACCATTTTTCAAGTGAAACATGACATTGCTGAGAACCTCGATTTATAAAAAATTAAAACCAGAGCTTTCCCTGTGGAAGACGGGGCAAGGGAGCAGCATCCTCTGCTCACTTTTCTCCTGATCTCCACTCACCCTCTCCACCCCTCCCAGCCAACTGAACCCCGCCTCAGGGCTCCACAGACCTCTGCAGGCCCAAACCTCTGCACTTCACCCCTTCCACGTAAGCCCCACACCCAAGAAACCTGCATAAAATTAGACCCATTGAGGGCCCAGACATCAGAAGGATGAGTCCCATGCTCCACAGCTCACAGAATAAAAATGTATTCCTTCTGATCCCTATCCAGTCTCCCGATAAACCTGGCCTGCCACGTCTTAATATTCCTCCCACTAATGTGTCTGAAGTTCCCTCAGACGTCTGGTTCCAGCCTGCGAGTCTTTGAACTTGAGACATTCTGCGCACCCAGTAGTTGCCTTAATAATTCGGGGAGACTTGAAAGGTGGTGCAGGCAGTAGTCAGCCAGATCTCTTCCACAGAATGTGTGGGTAGGCTGGATGCTCTCCCTTAGGGCTCCTCTCCAGGGATGGCTGTTTGAATCAAAGAGTTAGGGATTGTGGCAAATTCATCTGCAGCCCCAACAGGATCCAGTGGGCAGGCTGTCCTGGGAATGAGAGGTGGGGGCAGCCCACCTACGTCTCCATCAGTAGCTGTGTCCTTGGACATTTAATAATCAGTTCTGCATGGCTTCATACTATCAGAGCTTGGAATCAGGTTCTCTCTCTAGGCCCCATGACTTCAAATTCATGTCAGAGGCAGGCTGACTCCCCTCTCTTCTGGCAGAAGACAAACCACTGCAGTTCCAGGTCATTGAGTCCCTACCTGTGGCTGTGGCCCTGCTGTGACCCAGCCTCCTTTCTTGAAGAGATCAGAGTGCTGTGGGAGAGCTTGACCTCCCTCCTCTCAACAGCCCCCTCCTTGCAGGGAGAGCAAGTTTCCTCCTCCCACCTAAGGGCAACCCTGCAGTCAAGAGGAAATACACCTCCTCAAAAATCTACACCTAGGACTTCCCTGGCAATTCAGTGTTTAAGACTCTGCACTTGCACTGCAGGGGGCACAGGTTCCCATCCCTGGTCAGGGAACTAAGATCCCACATGCTAAAAAAAGAAAAAGCCCCACAAAACCTTTCCTCTGCCCTCTGGCAACAAAAAGGCTCAAGATCTCCTGATACTAATGATGGCCTTCCCGGAGTGGTCCCAGCTTGTATCAGGCAGACGTGGATTCAAGTTTAGATCCTATTACTAACCAGTTGCTTGATCCTGAGCCAGTCTTTTCGTATTTGCATGTCAGTTTCCACATCTTTACAGCAGAAATTGTAGTCCCCATCTCAGAGAAAGTTCTGTGAGATGAGGTAGTGATGCCTGGAAAGGGCTTAGCACAGGGCCTGCTTTTTCACAACTGAAGGCTATTAAGTCACTATCATAAAACTGAGACATTATCCCATCAAGTATCTTCCCTGTTGGCTCAAATGGTAAAGCATCTGCCTACAATGCGGGAGACCCAGGTTCGATCCCTGGGTTGGGAAGAACCTCTGGAGAAGGAAATGGCAACCCACTCCAGTACTCTTGCCTGGAAAATCCCATGACGGAGGAGGTAGGCTACAATCCACAGGGTCGTAAAGAGTCGGACACGACTGAGTGACTTCACTTTCACTTTCACTTTCATCCCATCAAGCTAAGTGCCTCTTTTCTTCCTTTCTCTAGCAGATTTCTTATATTTCCTGAGCACTCAACCCCCCTTAACCTATTTCAAATAGTACCTTGTCTTCACACCTCTCAGTCAGGTCACCAATGATCCCTGGTGACCTAATTCAATGGCTTCTTCTCAGCTTCCAATTGAGGCATTTGTTATTGATACCTACCTGTTTTCTTTCTCAAATTCTCTCCTCCTTTGGCTTCACAGGAACTCTCCTGGTTCTCCTCCAACTTTCATGATCAGTGGCTACACACCAGAAGCATCTGGGGAGCCTAAAATACCAATGCCTAGCCCTGCACCCTCCAGAAATTCTCTTTCAGTTGATATTGGAGAGATTTAAGCATTCTAAGTGCATCCGGGTTTGAGAACTGCAGCCCTGGATGAAGAATATGCCCTTGACCTTTCTACTTGTTAAGATTATTTTCAGTTTACAGAAGAAGAAACAAACTAACAGTAGCTTAGATAAGACAGAGTTTCATGTCTCTTGCAGGTATGGACGCTAGAAGTCTAGATGAGTTTGGTGACCGCAGTCATCCGGGCTCAGATTCCTACTGCCTCATGACACAAAAGAGCTGGTCGAGCTTCACAGCCAGCAGGAAGGAGAGAGAAGTGAAAAGTGGTAAAGGTCTTCAGGGACCACTTCCCCTCCCTCCTCACTAGCCATGACTTAACACATGGCCACACTCAGCTTCATAGGAGGCTGGGAAGTATAATCTTTATCCCCAGCTAAAACCTGCGGATCCTGATTCCTGAGGAGTAAAAGTGGGCCCTGCCATATTCTCTTCTCTCTCTGCAACCCCTCATATGACAATCCCTGGACCTCTACCACTGTACCTGGCCACTTTCCCCAGCCACACCAGGGGCCCCTCCAATACAATCTGTTCAAGCCTGATCTCGTACTACCAAAACTCAAATGACCATGGATATGTGCTTCAGTCGCTATAGGTCTTTATTTCCTTATCTGTAAAACAAGGTAAAAAAATTTTATTTTACATCATTGGGAAGATCAAATGGTTGGCTAATATAGAAACACATGATATTGTGCCTTGTACACAGGAGGAGCTCAATGCATGTTGATTTCCTTTCCTCCCTTTTTTCTTTCCTATTCTAGAGCAACTATTCCCTTTCTCTAGCCATGCTGTCCCCCTCCCAAACTGATACAAAGTTGGCCATTGAACCCTGAGGACAAGACCCTGGATGTGGTGCTGACAATACATGTCCTTGTCAGGACCATATAGCAGATGGGAGAGGGGTTAGAGCAACAGAGGAAGGAGAAATTATCTCTACAGGAAAGGAGCTTGTTCTCTTATCCAAACCCTTCCTAGGAGATAGGACAATTTCTCAAGAACCAACTATCTCTGATGACTCAGGAATCCCTCCCCCATCTGCTCTACCTCCCACATCTACCTCAGGGACATCTCTTCTTTCTCCTTCACTCATGGCTATAGGGCTTGAGGACAGATGCACTGTTGGTCACAGTCAAAAATCTGGTCAACTCCTAATTTCTCAGTTATGGACTGACCCAGTTCCCCAAGCAGAGACTGATCTTGGACCCTGGCCACAGATCACCCCAGCCCCAGTCACAGACTGCTATAGGTTGAGCTTTCCTACACTTTTGCTAGTCAGAAGGTGGGGCCCAGAAGCACAGGTATCACCTGGAAGTTTGTTAGAAATGCAGAATCCCAGGCCCACCTGAGCCACACTATATCAGAATCTGTATTAATATTAATACCTTTAAAAAACAACCCATTTGCAACAAGATGCAGCTAGAGATTATCATACTAAGTGAAGTAAGTCAGAAAGAGAAAGTCAAATACCATATGATATCACTTCTATGTGAAATCTAAGATATGACACAAATGAACTTTTATGAAACAGAGACAGACTCACAGACACAGAGAATAGAATTGTGATTGCCAAGGGGGAGGGGACCTGCAGAAGGGAGGGACTGGGAATTTGGGATTAGTAGATACAAACTATTATATACAGGATGGATAAGGAACAAGGTCTTATTGTATAACACAAGGAACTATATTCAGTATCCTTAATAAACCATAATGGGAAAGAATATGGAAAAGAGTATATGTATATGTATACATCTGAATCATTTTGTTGTACAACAGAAGTTAACACAACATTGTAAATCAACTACATTTCAATTTAAATTTTTTAATGTAAAAAATCAAATTAAATTAAACCCCAATAATTTGTCTCAGCTTCCTCCAAGAGAGAAATAATTTGACACAAATGGAGGGAGATTTTCCTCTGCATCTCCCCTTGCCTTCCTCTCACCGTCTCCAAGAACCCAGATCCACACGGTAACCCATAGTGTCCTCAGCAGGATTCTAAGCCCCTGTTCTTCCAGCCATAACTGAGCCAATCCCTTCCATCAGGCCTCCCTGGCAATGAGCACAGCTGACGTGGAATCCTTCAATGCTGTATCTTCGTTTGAATGATGTATTGTAAATTTATTGGGAGAATTAGAATAAAGCCTGCAAAATCCCAAGAAGAACACCTAAAACATGGAAAACAGCCAGTAGGTTGGTGGCTGTTACTAATGCCAGTTGTGTGGCCTTGACTGTCCCTGAGCACAACAGAGCCTCAGTTTTATCATCATCATTGGACATACATGACAACACAGAGGGGGTCTTACAGTGTGAGTTCAACCGGATTCCCAACTCAGCACTCAGAGAGAGAATCAAATCCAGGATTAGTTAATGAAGAGAGGTGAGCATGAACAGAGATATGAGCCCAGATATAAGGACGAGTAAACCCAGGATATGTTTGAGGAATAAGCATGAGGCCAGCTTGGCAGGAGCAGGAGACATTCAGAGGAGAAATAGATGATACGGAAGGATGACAGTGGCCAGCGATGGACCTTGAAGGCCAGACAAAGAAGTCTGAGTTTATGCTGAACCACAGGAGGTTTTAGATCAGGAGGTAGAAGAGTGGCACAAAGTACAGAAAGAGACTAATCTAGGGCAGTCTGTGACGGCAAAGAGTGGAGAACGGATTCAAGAGAAATCGCTGAGAATGTAGAGGACTTGTTGACCAGTAGGGTATGAGAAGGAGGAAGAGGCAGGGACAACTTGACAATGACGGTGATGTTAGTGACAGACAGGGCAACCCAGAGATGGAACTCTTTCCAGGTGGAAAGTGATGGTTTTTGCTTTTGAACTGTATTCTTTCATCTAATCAGTATTTCTTGAGTATCTGCATGGGGCTTTGAGTATTTCATGGTGTGCCAAGCTGACAGTTCCTGTCCACCTGGGGACAGGATGACACTGAGGTGCCTATGGGGCACCCAGCTAGAGATATCCAGGAGGCAATTCAGAGAGGAGCCAGAGCTGGAAAAGGTTTTAGGGTCATTTTCCCAGCTGCCCTGGACATGCATTTCAGAAAGCATCCAGAACTGGAGAAATCACCAGGAGCTTTCTTCAATGCCCAGACCCTGCATTGCTCACAACGCCCAGTCAAAACCACCACAGTATCCAGTTTTGCTCTGCAGGGCCCTGCTCCAAGGTGAGCACTGGGAGAAGCAGCTCCTTTGGAGATGGATACCTGCCCCCAGTTAACAGGGCCTCCAACCTCTTGATTACCTGCTACTCATGATTGTAATCATCTAATTGGGGATTCATGCTTTTGACAGAACTGAGCAGAAACATGGGCCATGAAATCTGGGCCAGGAGAGTCATCTTAGGTATACTGTGATGTGGGCGAGGTTCTTCTTCAGCCCGGCCCCACCTTCATCCCCCTGCCTCCCTCCTTCCCTGAGCTTCTCCAGAACGCCACTGTGCTAGCTGGGCCCCACTCTCCACCCTCCTAGACTAGACTGTCTCCCTCTCGACGCCCCCTCTAGCCTCCCCTTTCAGGCTCCCATATTCTTCATTCTCACTCCGGGCCCTGTAAGCCCAATTAAGTCAACAAATCCTCAAGTAATCAAATGTTGAGCATACAGTGTGGGGATGTACCGTTTGGAGGCAAGTTACATGAATGATACTATGGGATTATATTCTGGAGTGCTCTAACTGTGTAGGTACAACTTCTCACTCAGTGTGGCTTTTCTATGGATAATGGATATTGATATCTCTTTTACAGAATTCAGAGGCCAAAATAACTAGTGTAAATGATATAGAAGTTTAAGGTTGTATTTCTCTTTTAGTGACACAGGACAGTCAGAACTGTAGTTTTCTAGAATTCTTTCCTTGGAAAGAAAGCAGTCCCTAGGTAACCCAGCACTCCAGTGTAGAAAGACTATCTTCTCTGTCGCCATCTGCTCTATGATGCAGTTTCCAGGAATACACCATGGGAGGGACTCCCTTTCCTTCAAAACCTACTCCTCCAGTGATTTTTGTCAGTCTGGATCAAAAGTCTCAAAAAATATGCATTCCCTTTGACTCTATAATTCTACCTCCAGAAACTTATTCTAAGGAAAACATATGTGCAAAGGTGTTTGTGTAGCAGTGTTTAAAATAGCTGCTCATAAAAATGGAAAGAACTTAGGTGAAATATATACACAGTGAGATGCTATGCAAGTTATTTACTCAATGTCTCTCAGCCCAAATCCCCACTTCTGCTGTCTGCTCTTGCTGCTGGGGCCAGTACTCTGCATACTCCCCTTCCCAGATTCCAGGCCTAGCTGGCTTCCTGTTAGGTTCCAGCAACGGGAGGCACTCAGAGAAGATTGGCAGGCAGGACAAAGGGAGACAGGATTGGGTTCTTATTTCTTCCTTCCCTGCCAGCACCACCCCAGAGTGGCAGCAGCAGCAACTGGCTCCAGCCTCCACTTTTCTTTCTGCACTCCCAAACCCAGCCTCTGCAGACTCCTCCAAGATACCAGCAGCAGCTGGTGGCAACCCTCCTAAGTTCTGAGTGCCCCAGAACCCTCACTCAGAGCTCTTAGGTCCTAATTTCTCCACATCTTTTCTTTCATTCCTCTAGCCCTCACCTCAGAGTGGTGCCTGCTTCCCGCAGTTCTCATCTTTGATCTCTGTGTTTCCTTCTTGTTCGATCAGCTCCCCAACCTCTGTGCAGCCAGTTGCCTGTATTTAATTCCCTCCGTTTGAAGTGCCTTGTGTGGCGTGTGATGTCCTAACTGGATCCTGGCTAACATTGATTCCATTTCCCCCCATCAGATGGGGGGAAATTATGAAAGAAACAGAACAAAGGGTTACTCAGGATTTAAAGCAACAGGAAACGTTACACATTACTGACAGCATTGTAGATTTCTATAGCTGTCTTAGAGAGCAACTTGGCAGGCAATACCTAGTAAAGTTAAAGGAATGTTCACCCTTCAACCCTGCAATTTTGATCCAAGATACGAAAGTTAAAGAAACTCTTGCAGATTTCACAAGAACATAGCATCATTCTTTATCTTTATTATCAGTAGAAAATGGATGTCCATCAACAGATAAATGGATAAAGAAGCTGTGGTACATATGTACAATGGAATATTATTCAGCCATCATAAGGGATGCATTTGAGTCAGTTTTAATGAAGTGGATGAACCTAGAGTCTATTATACAGAGTGAGGTAAGTCAGAAAGAGGAAAAACAAATATCATCTATTAATGCATATTATGTGGAATCTGGAAAGACGGTACTGATGAACCTATCTGCAGGGCAGCAGTGGAGACACAGGCAGAGAACAGACTTATAGACATGGTGGGCAGGGGAGGAGGGAGAGCATGGGACAAATGGAGAGAGTGGCATGGAACATACACACGACTGAATGTAAAATAGACAGCCAATGGGGATTTGCTGTATGACTCACGGAACTCAACCGGGGCTGTGTAACAACAGGGAGGGGTGAGAAGCGGGACAAGTGGGAGGGAGGTTCCAAAGGGAGGGGGGAACAGAAGGAAAATGGGTAAGTCAATTGTAGTATACTGACAATGGGATACTAGACAGCATTGGAGAAGGGGACGACCGAGAATGAGATGGCTGGATGGCATCACCGACTCGATGGACATGAGTTTGAGTGAACTCCGGGAGTTGGTGATGGACAGGGAGGCCTGGCGTGCTGTGATTCATGGGGTCCCAGAGTCGGACACGACTGAGCGACTGGACTGAACTGAACTGAAAATCAATAAATGAAAGTCACATATAGCAACATGAATAAAATTTAGAAGCACCATTCTGAGTGAAGAAAGCAGTCTGAAAAGGGATGTATATAGTAGGATATCACTACATATATAAAGTTTTAAAGCCTACAAAGCAATACTATATATTATTGATAGTGTATCTACATACAGTAACGGGAATATTTTTATGCATGAAAAATGAGAAGTACTAGTTCTAGAATAATGGTTACTCAAGGGCAGAAAAGAAAATGGAATCAGGAAAAGAAACACAGAGTCCTTTGGCTTTACTTCTTAAGCCATGGTGGTGGGTACAAACAAAACAGGAGTCCAGAAGACAGAGATTAAAGAGGGGGATGGAGTCTGTTTAGAAGGAGGGAGGAAATGGGAGCCAGTTAGCATAGCAAGCACCAACATCCATTAAAATGATTATTTAAAAATATAACACATCAACCTGAAGAGCTGTTAAGGACATAAGTAAAAATAGAGTACAAAACAGGATGTATTCATTAACCATTTTTTATAAAATACAATATATGTATATACACTGAGGGGAAATAGCTGGAAAAATATACACCAAAATGGTGAGGTGCCTACTCCTGAGTAGGAAGATTCTGGATTACTTTTATTTACCTGTATCTTCTATTGTTTCTAAAACAAACAGGAACTTCTTCTATAGTAAGTTCTTCAAGACTGTTTTTAGCTAACTCCTACAGAAAGCCCTCTCTTACTCCCTGCTGTGACTGCAACATCCCACTGCACTGTTTCCTAAAGCGTGGAATGTAAAAAGCTTTTAGGTGATTCAATGCAGATTAAGCACTTCTTATTTTCATAAGTATATGTTTATTTTAACGTAAACTACAAAAATAAATTAGTTCCAACAAATGGAGCTGAAACAACTGGACACCCACATACAAAAATAAATAAATGCAGACACAGACTTTACAGCCTTCACAAAAATTAACTCAAAATGAATCACAAACCTAAACCTGAAATGCAAAACTACGAAACTCTTAGAAGATAATATAGGAGAAAAATAAATTAGCACATCAAACCCATGATTCAGTTGATACTCAGATTTTTTAAAATGGAATTCCTGCAGTGCATGGGGACAAGGATTATCTTTTCAACAAATGGTGCTAAATCTGCAGGTTAGCTATATGGAAAGAATGTAATTTAGACCCCTACCTTGCTATATACAAAAATCAATTCCAGGTGTCCTAAATGTTAAAGATAAAATAAGGCTTCTATGTCAAACATGGGAGAATTTCTTGGTGACTTTGGAATACAAAGATTTCTTAAACAGAATAAAAAAATTACCAACCACATAGGAAAAGACTGAAAACTCAGACTGCTTTAAAATCTGGAACTTCTGTTTATCAACGGACACCACTGAGAGAAAGAAAAAACAAAACAGAGAGTAGAAGATGGTTGTAATATTTATAAACAACAATAGACTCGCTTCTAGAAGATACAGTGAAGCCCTCCAAACCAATCATTAAAAGACAGACCACACAATGGAAAAATGAGCCAAAGGCTTAAACAGACACTTCACAGAAGATGCCCAATTATCTCACAAACATAAGACATGTGAGCAGAGCTTGTGGAGAGCTGGCAGAGCTCTCTCTCTCTTTTTTTTTTAATAGTTAAATGATTTCTTTTTTTTATTACTCTCTTCTTTAATCTGAGAGGTGATTGGATGGGTCCATTTGCTTTCAGGGCTTCCTGATTTTCAATGCGTGATGCTGTACATTTAAGATTTGTGTACTCTTCTGGACATACGTTATACATCAGTAAAAGATGACTTTAAAAAAGAAATTTGGGTAAAAAAAATTTTTTTCAGTCCTTTTGTTGATCTGAAGAAAGTTTGTGTCAATTGCTCAGTCATGTCTGACTCTTTGCAACTCCATGGGCTGTAGCCCACCAGGCTCCTCTGTCCATGGAATTCTCCAGGCAAGAATACTGGAGTGGGTTGCCACTCCCTTCTCCAGGGGAACCTTCCTGAGTTTAGGAACATAATAACGCATCACATACCTTTCAAATAGAAACAATAGAAAGATAAGCCAAAAGCAAATAAAATTGATTACCTTTGGAGGGAAAGGTGAGAACAAGAAGGAAATAGGAATAGAAATTAGACTTCTCTGCAATGAAGCTGCTCATTTTTTAACAATCTTTATTCATAATCATGTAAATAGGAAATGTAGTGAAAGTGTTGGTCACTTCATTGTGTCTGACTCTTTGTGAATCCATGGACTGTAGCGAACCAAGCTCCTCTGTCCATGGGATTTTCCAGTCAGGAATACCGGAGTAGGTTGCCATTTCCTCCTCCAGGGGATCTACCAGACCCAGGGATCAAACCCGTGTCTCTGTGTCTCCTGCACTGCAGGTGGATTATTTACCTGCTGAGCCATCAGTTCAGTTCAGTTCAGTTCAGTCGCTCAGTCGTGTCCGACTCTCCGCGACCCCATGAATCACAGCACGCCAGGCCTCCCTGTCCATCACCAACTCCCGGAGTTCACTCAAACTCATGTCCACAGAGTCGGTGATGCCATCCAGCCATCTCATTCTCCGTCGTCCCCTTCTCCTCCGGCCCCCAACCTTTCCCAGCATCAGAGTCTTTTCCAGTGAGTCAACTCGTCGCATGAGGTGGCCAAAGTATTAGCCCCAAATAGGCAATATAATTTTAAAATTCAGGTTGACACTTTCATAATTTTTTGCTATGTGTTATCTTCATTATTATTAAACTAGTAGTTCTTAAAAATTATTTAAATAGGCAATATAATGTTAAATTAAATTAATTTTTAAAAACTATTAATCAATTTAATAAAGAAGGCAACTCATAGATGCAGCAAAAATTCTAAAAGTGTCAACCTGAATTACTGAATTCATGTGAAAGTAAGATTTCCGTATGAGTGGATGTGTTGCCACTTCCCATGATGCAGCCAAGGCAGACATTGTTAATGCATCAGAGACCTTTCCCACTGATCCTAGATTTCATCTCAGACTCCAACTCAACATAGCACTCTAGGAACAAGTAGGGAGAAGGAAGTGAGGGACAAGACAAGGGTAGGGGATTAAGAGGTATAAACTACTATGCATAAAATTTAAAAGCTAGGGAATTCCCTGGCAGTTCAGTGGTTAGAACTCCATGCTTTCACTGTAAGGGAGCATGGGTTAGATCCCTGGTCAGGGAACTAGATCCGGTATGCAACATGGTGCAGGTAAATAAATAAATAAACAAATAAATAATCTACATGGATATATTGTACAACACAGGGAATACAGCCAGTTCAGTTCAGTCATTCAATCATATTCTATTCTTTGCAACCCCATGGACTGCAGCACGTCAGGACTCCCTGTCCATCACCAACTCCCGGAATTTACTCAAACTCATGTCCATTGAGTCGGTGATGCCATCCAACCATCTCATCCTCTGTCTTCCCCTTCTCCTCCCACCTTCAATCTTTCCCAGCATCAGGGTCTTTTCCAATGAGTCAGTTCTTCACATCAGGTGGCCAAAGTATTTGCAGTTTCAGCTTCAACATCAGTCCTTTCAATGAATATTCAGGATTGATTTCCTTTAGGATGAACTGGTTGGATCTGCTTGCAGTCCAAGGGACTCTTAAGAGTCTTCACACCGCAGTTCTTTGGCACTCATCTTTCTTTATAGTTCAACTCTCCCATCCATACACGACTCCTGGAAAAACCACAACTTGGACTAGACGAACCTTTGTTGGCAAAGTAATGTCTTTGTTTTTTAATATGCTGTCTAGGTTAATCATCATAGGTCAGTCTTCATTCCAATCCCAAAGAAAGGCAATGCCAAAGAATGCTCAAACTACCGCACAATTGCACTCATCTCACACGCTAGTAAAGTCATGCTCAAAATTCTCCAAGACAGGCTTCAGCAATATGGGAACCGTGAACTTCCAGATGTTCAAGCAGGTTTTAGAAAAGGCAGAGGCACCAGAGATCAAATTGCCAACATCCGCTGGATCATGGAGAAAGCAAGAAAGTTCCAGAAAAACATCTATTTCTGCTTCATTGACTATGCCAAAGCCTTTGACTGTGTGGATCACAATAAACTGTGGAAAATTCTGAAAGAGATGGGAATCCCAGACCACCTGACCTGCCTCTTGAGAAACCTGTATGCAGGTCAGGAAGCAACAGTTAGAACTGGCCATGGAACAACAAACTGGTTCCAAATAGGAAAAGGAGTACGTCAAGGTTGTATATTGTCACCCTGCTTATTTAACTTATATGCAGAGTACATCATGAGGAACGCTGGGCTGGAAGAAGCACAAGCTGGAATCAAGATTGCTGGGAGAAATATCAATAACCTCAGATATGCAGATGACACCACCCTTAATGGCAGAAAGTGAAGAGGAACTCAAAAGCCCCTTGATGAAAGTGAAAGAGGAGAGTGAAAAGGTTGGCTTGAAGCTCAACATTCAGAAAACAAAGATCATGGCATCTGGTCCCATCACTTCATGGGAAATAGATGGGAAAACAGTGGAAACAGTGTCAGACTTTATTTTTTTGGGCTCCAAAATCACTGCAGATGCTGATTGCAGCCATGAAATTAAAAGACGCTTACTCCTTGGAAGAAAAGTTATGACCAACCTAGATAGCATATTAAAAAGCAGAGACATTACTTTGCCAACCAAGGTCCGTCTAGTCAAGGCTATGGTTTTTCCAGTGGTCATGTATGGATATGAGAGTTGGACTGTGAAGAAAGCTGATCGCGGAAGAATTGATGCTTTTGAACTGTGGTGCTGGAGAAGACTCTTCAGAGTCCCTTGTACTGCAAGGAGATCCAACCAGTCCATTCTAAAGGAGATCAATCCTGGGTGTTCATTGGAAGGACTGATGCTAAAGCTGAAACTGCAATACTTTGGCCACCTCATGCGACGAGTTGACTCACTGGAAAAGACTCTGATGCTGGGAGGGATTGGGGGCGGGAGGAGAAGGGGACAACAGAGAAGGAGATGGCTGGATGGCATCACTGACTCGATGGACATGAGTTTGAGTGAACTCCGGGAGTTGGTGATGGACAGGGAGGCCTGGCGTGCTGTGATTCATGGGGTCATAGAGAGTCGGACACGACTGAGCAACTGAACTGAACTGAACTGAGGTTAATCATAGCTTT
Source organism: Moschus berezovskii (assembly GCF_049115385.1). NCBI lineage: Eukaryota > Metazoa > Chordata > Mammalia > Artiodactyla > Moschidae > Moschus > Moschus berezovskii. The sequence continues at coordinate 9,690,546 of NC_142463.1, forward strand.
TCTTCCAAGGAGCAAGTGTCTTTTATTTTCACGGCTGCAGTCACTATCTTCAGTGATTTTGGAGCCCCCCAAAATAAAGTCTGTCATTGGTTTCACTGTTTTCCCATCTATTTGCCATGAAGTGATGGGACTGGATGCCATGATCTTAGTTTTCTGAATGTTGAGTTTTAAGTCAACTTTTTCACTCTCCTCTTTCACTTTCATCAAGAGGCTCTTTAGCTCTTCGCTTTCTGCCATAAGGGTGTTGTCATCTGCATATCTGAGGTTATTGCTATTTCTCCCGACAATCTTGATTCCAGCTTGTGCTTCTTCCAGCCCAGCATTTCTCATGATGTACTCTGCATATAAGTTAAATAAGCAAGGTGACAATAAACAGCCTTGATATACTCCTTTCCCAATTTGCAACCAGTCTGTTGTTCCATGTCCAGTTCTAACTGTTGTTTATATAAATAATTATAAATGGAGTATAACTTTAGAAAATTGCAAATCACTAAGTTGTCTGTCTGAAACTTTATAACGTACTTCAACTATACCTTAAAAAAAAAAAATAACCAGTACTCAGGCAGCACTGACACAGGTTTAAAGCATGTTTCCCATCCCCATCCTGTGAGAGCAGGTAACAAAGAGGCAGGTAGAAAGGATCACAAACTCCCCCAGGTCTCCTAACTCCTCATTTCACCCACAGGAAACTGAGGCCAAGACACAGGTGGCTTTCCTAAGGACACAGCAGGAGTTTAATTTCCCCTGCTACACCACTGCTGGCCTTAACATTCCAGCCTAAACAACGGGCCTCCACACACTTGGGTGGAGAAGGCAGACAGCAGTCAGCTGCGATGAGCTCTCCGAGGACTCCCAGGTAGGAACATCACAGTTGCCCCTCAAAACGAGCCTGCTTCTGCAACCACAGTTCCCTTCCCTAAACAGCTGGGCCACTCTCTTCCCTAACCACCATCACTGAGACAGCAGGGCTTTGCTGAGTCGTAGTGGGGATTTTGCCCTTTCTCTGCGCAGAAATTGTCCATGCCTCCCTGTGCCCCCAGCCCTAACTCCTTTCCCTGGCATTCTCAATGGCTTGTGATCAGACCTCAAACTGCCTTTTTACTTCCTATCAGTTTACTGTCCTTGTGAACTCCAGCGCAATCTCACCACCAGATCTTTGTTCTTGCTGTACCAACTGCCTTGTCCTTTCACTGAGTCCCAGAGGGTGAAACTAAGACTCCTTTAAAGTCTTCCTTCCAGGCTCTGGAATGAAGTCGACCCATGGGGTGTGGTCAAGAGGCTCCAGCCAGAAGGATGGAGGGCTCCTGGCGAGGTAGAAGTTAGATGGGCCACTCGGTTGGACAGCGGTTATTTGTCAAGTGGAGTATAATTGAAGCTTTGCTTTCCCCCATACATTCCAAGGACAAAGCTGGTGGCAAAAGTTGAGCTCTGCTGGAATAAAGAGATGTGATAACCACTGCTGAGGTCAAGGAAACTTCCCCTACTGCACAAATGCAAGAAGATTCCTTGGGAGTGAAAAAGGGAGTCGGCACCACCCCATAATAAGTGTGGACATACCCCTCACAGGCCTCTGCAGTGGAATTTATCTTCAGAAAAAGTTGTGCACGCACCTTGGGGAGGCTTCTAGGGGAGGGCAGGTGTGAGGAAAGAAACAAGATAATGGCCACAGGTAAGCAAAGACCAAAAGAACTGCCCTGTATAAGTGACTTATACCTCCTTTTCAATGTGCTCCTCCTCATTAGAGAGGACGCCCATACCCTTTCTCTCTGGTTTTTGCCTCCTTGAAACAGTCTTGCTTTCAAAGAGGGGCAAAAGTCAGGGCTACTTTGCTTCTAGCCTCTATACCATGGTGGTCTAGTGGCTAGGATTCCTGGTTTTCATGCAGGTTCAATTCCTGGGCAGGGAACTGAGATCTCTCTTCAGGACCGCTCACTGCTGTCCTTTGAGATCACTGGGGCTGGACCCAAGTCAAAGGGCCAACACATGCTCTCGAGCTTTCTCAACCTTCTTTAGACAAAGGACCCTTTGAGAATTTGAATAAAACTATGGACCCTCCTCTGAGTTAAATACATCAAAACACAACATTTTTCACTTAACGTCAAAGAGCAGGGAGAAGAACTTAAGAATTCTACTGCATGATGCTGTGATGACAGTAGATATTTCTTCTGTGTTTTTCACATGGCAGGATGGTGCTAAGCACTATAGGGCTTAACCCTCTTTAACCCCCTCAACACCACCATGAAGTAGGAACCACGATCACTTCCACTTTACAGATGAAGTAAGGCATAGAGAGATGATAGCCACAGGTTCAAAATTCAAGTCTCCCATTCTTAAATGACTCATCCAAGTTTCTGGTCTGGTGCCACTTATGTCAGAATTTCCTGGATCACTCATTTGAAATGCACATTCCCCAGTGTGGGGTTCAGGAATCTGTATCCTTTTTAAAAAACTATTTCTTTGTTTATTTCTTTGGCTGTGCCCGGTCTTGGCTGCCACATGCGGGAGACGTGATCCTCCTTTCAACATGTGGGATCTTTTGTCACAGCAAGAGAACTCTTAGTTGCAGCATGTGGGATCTAATTCCCTGACCAAAGAAGGAACAAAGGCCCCCTGCCATGGGAGCGTGGAGTCTTAGCCACCAGACCACCAGGGAAGTTCCAGGAATCTGCAATCTTCTTTTTCTAATTTCTTTCTCTGGCTATGCTGGGTTTTCCTTGCTGCCCCCAGGCTTTCTCTAGCTGCAGCGAGCGGGGGCTCCTCTCTAGCTGCAGTCCACAGGGCTCTGGAGTGTGGGATCAGCAGTTGTGGCACACAGGCTGTCACCCTGCGACATGTGGGATCTTCCTGGACCAGGAATCGAACCTGTGTCCCCTGCATTGGCAGGCAGCTTCCTAACTACTAGACCACCAGAAAAGCCAGGAATCTGCATTCTTTTTTTTTTTTTAGGTAATTAATTTATTTTTTATTGGAGGCAAATTATTTTACAATATTATATTGGTTGGTGTTGCCATACATTGATATGAATTTGCCCCGGGTAGTCCCAATTGATTCCCAGGTACCCAAAGTTTGAAAATTGCTGCACTGCACCCAATAAGCAGTGGCCACATGGTCCAGTTTTCATGGCTGTGTAACAGATCACCCAAGAATTTAGAGATGTAAAACAGCCACCATTTTATTCTGCTCCCAAATTAGTGGTTCAGAAGTTCAGGCAGGGCGTCACTTCCACCAGACCCCATCTACCAAAGCACCGAGCTGGCCCAGATTCAAGAGGAAAGGAGTCAGCCTCCACCTCCCAGTGGGGTGTGACCTCGTCCCACGTTCACAAACTTCTGCAATGGGCGCTTGTGTCTCCGCCATCTCTGCAACAAACAATCTGCCCTTCGAAGCCTCTGCTCACATGCAAAATCGGGTCAAATCAACCAGGCTGCTTCCATGAGCAGCCCGGAGAGAACAAAGCTCAACATTCATCAAAGTCGCCTTCTCGACAGGCTAGCTCATGCTCCGTGGTTCACCCTTTCTGCTTGGGGAAGAGCCGCGGGAGCTGCAGCGCACACCTCAGCAGCCACCCTCAGGAAGTGCCCCGGTGACCACCTTTTCCGGGCAGCTCATGATCTGATGGACTAATCAAAAAAATATGTGTTCACCCAGCTTTCTTCTTCTTCGGTCAGGTGTCCTCACCTGGGGCATAGGGTAATCTGATGAGCGACCCAGAGTCAAAATGAAAAAGGTTCAAAAAAGGACGTCATTGAAAGGGAGGATGTAACTTGGTACAACCTTTCCAAAGGGCAGCTTGGCCATATGTATCAAAATGTAAAATGTGTGCTAGTCTTTGACCCAGCACTCTCACCTCTAGAATTTAGCCCAAGGATATAACAGCCCAAATGCAAGAAAACACACGCATAAGCACTACGTGGGCAGGAATACACAGTGTTGTTTATAGGAGAGAAAAATTAGAAACAACCTCCACGCCCCCCTGTCCGTGATAGATTAGGCAAATAAATTGCCTAGTATTAATTTGCAAAGAGTGAAGTAGCTCTGTATGGAGTGATATGGAAAAATCTCTAAGACACACAGTTAAGTTGGGAGGGGCTAAGTATTTGAACCACGCATATCATAAATCATATTTATATAAAACTACATATGCTTCAGCGCAAAGGGAGATGACTGGAGGAAGGCCCCCTGGAATGTAGCATTTGGTGCGAATTCTGGTTTCTCCTGTATTGTTAAATTGTTTAATAATGGGGAGGCTTATACTCACTATGGCTGTGAGCTGTTGTAATCCCCTTACTTATGTTAACTCACCTTATCCTGACAACAATGCTATGAAGCGAATACTGTTATTATCTCCATCTGAGAGGACATGCATGCGGAGGCACATAGAGACCAATAGCTCACCCCCAGCCAGTGAACGGCAAAGACAGGAGCCAAACCAGGGGGTCAGGCTCTACAATCCCTGCCCTTATCCATTAAGCTACCATGCCTCTCTGCCCAGCAATCTCATGAAGCATACTCACCAAAACATTAAAGCCTTTTTTTTAGAAGTCACCAAATGGGCCCTAACAATTTATTACGTTTCAAGAAGGAGTCTCCACGGGTCTCTGCAGGGGATTTTCCTGCCCGTTTATCCACCAGCTGTACAGACAGAATTCCTCCTGGGAGAAGGCCAAGGGATGCCACACAGTCTGCCTCAGGGAGCCCCTTGGTGCAAACATGAAGGAGACTCAGTGCGAGGTTTGTTCCCTTGTGTCAGAGTGTGGGGTCCTTCAGGTCTGTGGCTAATCAAAGTTCAAGAAAGGGACCCCTGGAGCCTGCATCCCGCAAGCCACAGCTCCTGACCTGAGGCTAGAAAAATGTGTTTCGATAAATGTCTGTTTCAAATGAGACCCCAGTGGCTAGACCGTGAGATTAGCAGACGGTGGTATCTAAGGATGATCACCAGAAGGGGTGATGGGTGGGACCAAAGGATGCAGGGATCCATCCAGACTCTGTCTGTGGACTCAGGCGTGCCTGCAGGAGGGCGAGGCCTCACACCAGCAGCTGTGGTGTGAGGATGAAGGAGAATCTGGGAGCAAACTTATCCCAAAGGGAGAATTGCAGCCCAGATCTTGGTCCAAAGACAAAGGTGGAGGGAGCTGTGTCACCTGGTTCCCCAGCACATCCCAACAGCCTCGGCCCTAAGACCTAACACAAGATGCCGCCATAAACACAAGCAGGAGTTTGAAAGACGTTTGTCTCCCACCTCCCTGGGTATCTGCCAGCAGCAAAGTCAGCAACAGCCCCCCACCCCCACCCCAGGACCCTAGGCACAGTGACACAGGAATTGCAGCCTTTTCAGCCCAAGGGACTTTGTGCTTCTACAGGGTTGGGAAGGAAACAGCAGACACTGGTGGTTGCTGAAGGCACTTGAGGCATTCTTGGGATGCCAGGAAGAGCCTGAGAAGGGATTTAAGGTATCAGGACTTGCCTCAGAGCAGTTAAGGGTTAAGTAATCCAAAGAAGAGCTTCCCTGGGGGCTCAGCCGGTAAAGAATCTGCCTGCAATGCATGAAACCCAGGTTTTTTCCCTGGATTGGGAAGATGGGTCAGGAAGATCCCCTGAAGAAGGGGATCCACTCCACTATTCTCGCCTGGAGAATTCCATGGACAGAGGAGCCTGGCAGGCTACAGTCCATGGGGTCGCAAAGCGCTGGACATGACTGATTGACTAACACTTTCACTTACCCAAGGAGAGTGTGTAGTGTGAGAAGTAGAGGTTCAGGCACAAGTTCACAGGTGGACAGGAGAGAAGGTGAGCATGCAGGGAGATCCAAAGTGTGATCGTCTACGTCCTGGGGCTTCCCACCTCATAGCCCAGGCCATCCCAGCCTGCTCCTCCTCCTCACACTCAAGAGCCCCCTCTCCAGCTAGCTTTCGGCGCCCCTGCCCTGCCCCCACTATCTTGACACCCTGGTCTGGCTCTTCCTCCCATCAGGAGTCCTCAAGAATCAGGTACTGCTGCCGGCTGGAGGCAGAAGGGCTCTTAGTCTGGAAACTTTCTTTTTAAAGCAGAGCAAGAAACAAATGGCTCTGCAGTCCACCGGGATCACCTAGGGTTGGAAATTTAAAATGCATTAAGGTTGAGAGACCTATAAACATGTCATAACATGCTCTGCAAGCTGCTGCCTCTGGGACTCGTGGGCACGGGAACCCCAGTGGGCACTGGCAGACACGTTCACAGCGAACACAGATGGGCGCACACGCCCATCAAGCCTATCCCTGAACACACTCCTTCACACCTGTGCTCCTATGCGCATGACAGACACACATAGATCTGCACACACGGTCCCCCAAATAGAGGTGCACATACAGACGCTGCACGCACACTCCCATAGGAAGCGAGGCACAGCTACATTCAGCCCCACCCGTGGGTCTATTCGCACCGGCTGCATTCACACATGCACACAAATTTGCACACTCATCACCCCACAACCTGCACACATCTTCACCCTGCATGTGAACAGATGCGCACACTCACACACACTGATTGCACCCACATCTGAGGACGTGTGTTCACTTCGTTGCCGTTGTTGCTTAGTCGCTAAGTGTCTGAGTCTTTCAGACCCCGTGGACTGTAGCCCTCAGGCTCCTCTGTCCATGGAATTTTCCAGGCAAGAATACTGGAGTGGATTGCCATTTCCGTCTCCAGGGGATCTTCCCAACCCAGGGATTGAACCTGTGTCTCCTGCCTTGGCAGGCAGACTCTACCACTGAGCCACCAGGGAACCCCACACACTTGCATACACTCATCCAAATTGCAGACATTAATATGCATACACAGTCATCCCACACCAAACATATGCATTCACTTTACTCCAAGCAGAGATGTGCACAAACATGAATGCTTGCCCGCCCACATGGAGTGTGTATACAAACTCAGTCCACCAGGATGAAACATAATTACATAAACATTCAGCATTCCCGCCGACTCCAACAGCCATCTGGGTGACCATCCAACAGCCTGGACTCTTGATTTTTTTGTTGTTAAGCTTTCTTTTCTTTGGAAATGGTGCCACCATTTGCCCAGTGACTCTTCCAAAAGCCTGAGCAACACCCTTGATTCTGAAATCTTCCTCACCCTCCATATCCAGACCAACTGTTAAGCCAATCACTTCTCTCATCTCTGAAGCCATCATTCTGCTCCGTGGCACCATCCCCCATCTGCACCACTGCTGCAGACCCCACCCCAGAGTTCTTAATTCCACTGTGGCCATCTCCAATCCCTCCTCCACACGGCAGCATGGAGCACAAGACCTTTCAGTGGCTTCCCTCACACTCTAACTAAGTGGGCAAACTCCTTACCCAAGTGGACGTGATCAGCCCTCTGTCTCTCCGAGTCTTACCTCGCTTCATACCCTCTTACCCGCCCTCCCCTCTCTCACTACACTGGTCTCCATTCACAGACTCGAACACCCAGTCCCTTCCTCCTTCAGAACCTTTTCATAAACATCTCCCTCCACCTAAGATGCGCCCCACCTCTTCCTATGGCCACACACACCCTCTAGGTCTCTACCGAAATGTCACCTCCTCCAAGAGGGACTCCCTTGATTTTCTAATCTAAACAGGATGTGTCCCATCACGTTTTTATTTTTTTAATTGAAATATAGTTGATTTACAATGTTGTGACAATTTCTGCTGTATAGCAAAGTGACTCAGTTTTACACATATATACATTATTTTTTTAATATTTTTTCCATCATGATTTATCCCAGGAGATTGGATACAGTTCCCTGCGCTGTTCAGCAGGAGCTTGGTATTTATCCATGCTAAATTTAATAGTTTGCATCACCAACCCCAAACTCCCAGTCTATCCCTCTCCCCACTTCTTGGCAAACACAAGTCTGTTCTCTGTGTCTGTGAGTCTCTGTTACAAAACAGAGAGGTCCATTTGCGCCATATTTTAGATTCCACATAAAAGTGATATCATATGGTATTTGTCTTTCTCTTTTTGACTGACTTCACTTAGTATGACAATCTTGAGTTGCAACCGTGTTGCTGCAAATGGAATTATTTTGTTCTTTTTTATGGCTGTGTAGTATTCCATTGTTTATGTGTACACATCTTTATCCATTCACCTGTCAATGGACATTTAGGTTGTATCCATGTCTTCACTATTGTAATTAGTGATGCTATGAACAAAGGGGTGCATGTATCTTTGTGAATTACAGTTTTACCTGGGTATATGCCCAGAAGGGGGATTGCAGGGTCATATTCCCCATCATTTTAAACCCACTGTGTCCTGTTTCCAGCATAGCCTTACCACCATAAGCAATTTATGTTCATGTCTGCCTTTCCCCTAAGCCTACACTATCCAATAGAGTAGCCACAAGTGGCTGATTCATTAAAATCAAATAAAATCAAAATGTTAGTTCCTTAAGCTAGCCACATTTCAAGTGCTCAGTAGCCACATGCACCTAATGGCTACTCCACTGCACAGCATGGACATTTCCATCATCACAGAAAGTTCTAGACTGCAGCCTGGTGAGCAGGGCAATGTCTCCTCTGCTCACCAACACATACTCTGTGATCACCGTGGTGTCTGGCACATGGTAGGGGCTCAAGGCAATGGCACCCCACTCCAGTACTCTTGCCTGGAAAATCCCATGGACGGAGGAGCCTGGTGGGCTGCAGTCCATGGGGTCGCTAAGTGTCAGACACGACTGAGTGACTTCACTTTCACTTTTCACTATCATGCATTGGAGAAGGAAATGGCAACCCACTCCAGTGTTCTTGCTTGGAGAATCCCAGGGGCAGCGGAGCCTCGTGGGCTGCCATCTATGGGGTCGCACAGAGTTGGACATGACTGAAGTGACTTAACAGCAGCAGCAGGGGCTCAAGGAATATTTACTGAATGAATTCACACATGTGTACACAGTCCTAAATGGAGATTCCCTCTTCCTGTCAAAGACCCCTTTCAAAAGCCACCTCTTCCTGAAAGTCTTCCTCTTTCTCCCAGCCAGAACGCTTACATCTCTGTCACGGACGGGTCTTTACGGGGCACCTTCCTGCGTTTGCTGCAAGCACTTTTACCCCACACCGGCTATGAGATAAGACAAGAGGAGGAATGGTCCAGGCTGTATCCTCATCAAGACCCCCTCCCATCCATCTCTCTGGAGGCAGCAGAACAACTGCATTAAAAGCACAGGCATTGGACACAGGCAATCCTGGCTCACACCCAGCTCTGCCTCTTACTAGCAGTCACTTTGGGGAGCTTGTTAAACCTCTCTGAGCCTCCATTTCCTCATCTGTAAAATGTGGGTACTAATGCAAGCTTCACTGCTATTAAAAGTAAAAGAACACGTGTCAGAAGTGTTGCAGTGTTCCCTTGAGGGCGTTGCCTACCTTAGCAGAAGTAGAATTCATTTACATCCCACCAGCTGTATACACAGCTTTATGTGAAAACCCCAGCTTGTTCCTAACTTATTCCAAAGATGTCTGAAATTCTTGATAGACAGGTGCTTCAGGTCACTGCCCAGATGGCCTAATGATTAACAAGGCTCTGATCCTAGCCCCATGGCTGCAAGTCAGGAGCAAAACAGCTGACGGCTGTATCTCAGTACTTAGTTTAGATAATACTAAAAGACTAGTACTCACACCAAAATTTTGCTAAAAGCAAGCTATGTTTACCTCTGAGCCCCAGGCAAGGCCTCAAAGGTTGTATCACCCAAGATGGGGTGGGATTCATGTCTGACCCTACTTGGTCCTCCTGGCTTGAGTCTCTCCGGGTAGGATGAGGGGAAAAAAGGCCCTGGCCAAAATGAATGATCAGAAAGGAAGGAGCAGTCCCCATGAGGATGTTCAGGAGGATACAGGAGGGGAGATTATAGGGAATTTAACCCTCGAGAAAAATACGGCATGAGCAGTGCTAAAGTCATGGAATTTGATGCCAAACTGCTTTGGTTCAATCCCAGGCTGCTCCTCGCTGGCTGGGTGACCTCGACCAAGTCATCTGTCCTCTCTATGGCCTTGTCTGTGTAAGCAGGGGAAATGGAAGTACCTACTTCAGTGGCTCTTTGCGGGAGCAAATTAGTTAATATTATATAACGCTTAGAATAAAGCCTGGCACCTGTTAAGGTCTGCACATGTTTGTTACATAAATTGGGAAAGAGAGTGGAGGAGGGCTAAGAACTGGGTCTGGGGAATCTCCCTCCCCCTTTGCCCTCTCCTCTTTCCTATGTCACCTTACAAAACCTTCTTCCCACTTTCTCCAAAGCCCTCTGCACCCAGCCATCCCACCCCCGAATTCTAGGCAGAGTCCATCAGATCCCAAGTGGCTCTGAAGGAAATGCAGGGGATTGGAACATGGGGGTAGAGGCTCATCGTCAGCCAGAGTGTGGGAATTAAAACTGCGGTGAGGGTTTCGAAGGGTCTCACAGAGGCCGAAAAGTGCTCGGAATGCTTTCTGAATGAGTGCAGCTTTGTTCAATTGGAAATCTTAATGCAGCATATAATTCTCTGGGTAGGCCTCACACGGCCATAATTTGGCTTTTTTAAAATACTGAAATAACACTGGTACATTAGCAAAAATCACCTACATTTCAGTACAACAATGCACAGTACCAGAACACTGGCATATTAAATTTTAAGAAGTCTTAGAATCCCCTTATCACTCTCAGATTTCGTGGTCAACAGCTGCTTGGGAAGAGAATTCATGGCATGTCCACTGAGGCAGCCTCTCGGTTGTGAAGCCTGGGACCAGGGTGGGAGTCAGAGAGAAAGGAGAAAGAGAAGAAATCATTGAAACAGACAGATGAGCATCAGGCCTAAGGAAGGCAGCATAAGAGCCCCCAAAGATGCCCACATTTTAGTCCTCGGGATGTGTGAATGTAACCTTGCAAGGCAAGAGACTTGCAGGTGTGATTCCATTAAGGCTTCTTTCCAGATTATCCTGGATTTTCTGTGCGGGTCCAGTGATATCCTTATATCAGGATTCGGCAGGATCCTTATAAGAAGGAGGCAGGAGAATCAGAGTCAGGGAAAAAGAGATGACAGTGATGACACAAACAGAAACTGAAGTGATGCAAGGCCGTGAGCCAAGGAGCGAGGGAGGCCTGGAGAAGCTAGAAGAGGCAAGAAGACAGATTTCTGCCCCTCACAGAAGTAACACAACCCACTCACCCATGTTACACTTCTGAACTGTAGAACTGCAAGCCCATACATTTGTTGTGGTCTTCAGCCACAAAGTTTGTGGTCATTCATCACAACAAGGATAGGAAATTCGTACAGAATCCAGTGACTTCCCTGGTGGTCCAGTGGTAAGACTCCACACTCCCAATGCAGGGGGCCGGGTTCAATCCTTGGCCAGGTAACTAGATCTCACACGCTGCAACCAGGAGTTCACATCCCGCAACAAAGATTGAAGCTCCCACATGCTGCAGTTAAGACCCAGTGCAGCCAAATAAGTAAATTTTTTTAAAAATACAGAATCCATAACCAATAGGAGGGTGATTGATTTAACAAAGATTTACTGAAGTCCTACCCTGTGCCAGGCACTGCTCTGGGCACTAGGGAGGTGGAAAAAGTCACTCTCCAAAGCTCCTCATTCTAGTGAAAAGAGACAGATAAATAAATGAATAAAAAGTACATAACGAAAATAAGAAAGGGTGACATGAAAGTTACTAGTTACAGAAAGGGGCTCCTATAGATTGCATAGTCAGGGAAAACTGTCATAGGAAGTGGACAGAATGATGAAGAGCCAGCCACGTACAGATCCGGGAGGAGAGCAACTCAGACTATGTGGTTAGCCTTTGCTCTGTAACAAACTACCCCAGAACTCAATGGTTTAAAACTACCCTGTATTTGCTCCCAATTTTGCAATTTTGGCAGAGTTCAGAGACAACAGCTCATCTCTGCTCCATGTCGCATCAGTTAAGATGATCCAACTGGGGCTGGAGAGTGTACTTCCAATATGGCTCACCCAGATGTCCCAGCAAGTTGGGAGCCAGACACTGTGCTAGGCGCTTCCACATCCACTAGCCTCCCTCTATCTTCCCAACAGTAGAGTGATTAAGAATTGGGAGCTTCAGATACCAGGCAGAATAATTTATACCAGGCACCCAAAGAGCTGCATGATGCGGTCCCTGGTGTGTCACAGACACACAGTGGTCAGCTGTCACCCCTGCTGCTTCTAGAACTCAGATCGGAGGAGGCACTTCCTGCATGCCAGGCACACCTCCTAAACTTTCCAGATGTGCTATCTCATTATATCCTCACAGTAGCCTTATGAGATAAGTCCCCACATTACAGATGGGAACACTGAGACCCACAGTCACAAAGTTAGAAATTGGCAGATTTAGAATTTGAGCCCAGGAAGGTTAACTCCAGGGACCACTACCCTATACTGCCACACAGCCATCATGTGGAATACCCAGATCTAAGGATGGCTTCCCTCTTATGGGGGGAGGCACAGGAGATACAACAGACTTTTCTGGAGAGGGGCACGGACCAAGGCAGCATGATGCTTCAGGAAGAGAACCTGCTTGGAGTAACATACACACTTACTGTACATAAAATAGATAAACAAGGACAGACTGTGTAGAGCACAAGAAACTACACTCCATATTCTGCAATGACCTATATGGGAAAGACTCTGAGAAAGAGCTCAGATATATATGTGTAAGACGGAATCACTCTGCTGTGTACCTGAAACTAACACAACATTGGAAATCAGCTATACTTTAAAAAAAAAGGAACCAGCTTGAAAGTAAGATCAATGCGGGGCCAAGGTCTGACTGCCACTTCTTAGCTACAAACCACAGTGAAAAACCTTACATTTACTGAGCCTCCACTTCCTTTCAATAACACGGAGACCCTAATCTATTCACTCATGCACTCATTCAATAGCTACTGCTGCTGCTGCTGCTGCTGCTGCTAAGTCACTTAAGTCGTGTCCGACTCTGTGCGACCCCATAGACAGCAGCCCACCAGGCTCCTCCATCCCTGGGATTCTCCAAGCAAGAATACTGGAGTGGGTTGCCGTTTCCTTCTCCAATGCACGCATGCATGCTAAGTCACTTCAGTCATGTCCGACCCTGTGCGACCCTATGGACAGTAGCCCACCAGGCTCCTCTGTCCATGGGATTCTCTTAGCAAGTTGTCCTTTCCTTCTCCGGCAATAGATATTGAGAGTCTTTTATGTGCCAGGCGCTTTGCCACGAGTGACACACATACACTCTCTCCTGTCCTCATGAATCTGACATTCTAGCTAGGAAGACAAATGGGAAAACAGGTGAACACGCAAAAGAGACGTAAGCCCTAACGAGCACCATGAAGGAAATTAGCAAGGAACGGAGGGGAAAGAGCAGGGAAGGGATCTTCTTTGGATGAGAGTGGGCACGGTAAGCATGAGAAGGAGATGGCCACGCAGAGAGGAGAAGCGAGAACACCCAGGCAGGGAAAAGGGCAGGTGCCAGAACCCCAAAGAAGTTTTGAGAACAGCCTAGCAAAGCTGGTGTGCAATGGAGGGATCATCGCGGAAGACGCTCATCACTCTTCCCGGCTTGTCATGAGCTTGAAAAGGGATCCTGCTTGGAAGGCAGGAGGCATGACAACACCCGACACGCGGTAGACACTTAAGTAATCTAAGTTATCTTTTCTCCCTCCGCGAGCTGGGCGCTCTCGGTCCAGAGAGAGAGGTTCCTTCCCGGGGAGGGGGTGGGGGCAAAACTTCCGGGCATCTTCAGCCACGAAGTCCCGATGGCTCCTCGAGGTCCCCGAGCTCCACGCCTGTTTGCCACCATCCAAGTGCGCACTTTCTCCCTTTGTCTAATTATTCCTAATTGGGAGAAAAATTGTTTGGCAAATCAGCTGGCATCTCCTCCGCTCCGGTGTCCTAGCAACCCAGCTCTCGGGGGTGACACGGGAGAGGAGACGCTCTGCCGCCTCCGCAACTGCAGGGAGCGCCAAGGAAGGGCGGGCGCCACCGCGGCGCCCCCGGACTGGCGGCTCCCAGCGCCTGCGCCCCTCGCCGCTGCACCCGTCCCCTCCCGCGCGCGCACCCGCGCACAGACGCGCTCCCCTCCCGCGCGCGCGCACCCGCGCACAGACGCGCTCCCCTCCCGCGCGCGCGCACCCGCGCACAGACGCGCTCCCCTCCCGCGCGCGCGCACCCGCGCACAGACGCGCGCACACTCCCTCCGCCGTGGCCGCCCGCTCCGGCCCTCCCTGAGACGTCACCTCAGCCTTGCCGGAAAGCAGAAGGTGTCTCAGAAACAGATTTCTAATTTTCCAGCCACCTGCTCGGCTGAAAGATATTCTGGAGTTTATAATTACTTTTTAGGCACTTACTGGAGTCTAGTTTCTAGGGCAACTCGGTGCCCCTCTTAATATGTCTATGGATAAATCGCAGCTTCCAGCTTAGCCGGGGTGGCCTGACAGGGCCCCAGCCAGGCCCCGGGAGGGAGACTGCCTTCCCGCTTCGTTCAGGCTCTTTAAGAAAAGCAACACGACCTCGAGGGCTGTGGGAAGGCGTGAATGAGATGATGTGGGTACGGCTCCTGGAACAGGCCCCAGGAAGTTCGCCGAGATTATTAAGCAGCTGTAGTAACGGTTTTAATGAAAACAGATGGCATGGCCTCCACCTTCTGGAAGCATGCAGACTCGGGGGCCAGGCCTCCGAGGCAGAAACGCCTTTGGAAGCCGGAGAGTGTGGTGGCGGGACCAGAGGTCAAATCCCCGCCGCACCATTAACTGACCATGTGATCACGGCGAGTTATTCACCACCTCTGTGCCTGAAGTAGAGAGTAATGGCTCCCACCTCAGAGGGATGTGAAGGGGCTTAAAACAGTGAATTCATGGAAAGTGCTTAGCATGGTGAGCACCAAGTATTCTGTTACTAAATTTAAAAAAAAAAATCACAAAACAGCTCCCTAGGGCCATGAAAGCCCTTTGTGGGTAGCAAGAAACACCAGTGGCTTCAGGGAGCTTACAAACCAGAGCAGAGGTCTCCCAGGGGAGGAAAAATACCCACATATTGTTAACTTCCTCTTGTATTTTTATCTCATCCTTTTTCATTTATATTTCTTGTATGTCTTACAATGAGAACATTATATATATATTTATATATATAGCCTCATTCAAGCATGTTTCAAGGACAGGGAACCGTGATTCAAAAAAGGTAGGAGAGACGGTGAGTAAAACAAATTATTTCAAATGGAGGGGGCCCTAGGAGTCATTCAGTCAACCCACAGACACTTTTCACACATGGAGACACTGTAGGCCAGCAAAAGAACCACACTCAACTCAAAGTCTCACCAGAAACAAGGAGCCAAAGCCCCAAGAAACCCACAGAGAGCCAAAGAAGCTGGAGCCACAGGACTCCTGGGAGACAAGGGTGCCCATGGGCAGTGCAGTCAGGAAGGCTTCCTGGAGGAGGGCATGGGAGCCAAACTTCGACTGAAAGAGCAGGGTCACATCTGGGCAAACCCAAAGCAGAAAGGAGGACCCATTGCTTATAAAGCCCCCTACATGGGCTCCCCAAGGGTCATGATGTGGGTGGACACTCCCCCAGGTCCTGGTCCGCTGACCGTGACACTAACTCACTCTCAACTGCCACCTCCTCCCCTCCGTCTGCCTGTCTTCTTTGGGTCATTCTGTCTTTTCTGAGGTCTGTGGTCTCATTCTCTGGCCTGGGGTAAGGGGCCAGGGGGTTGGGGGGAGTCCCCTCCCTGGGTCTGTATTGGGGGTCATGTCTCTCTGGGTTTCTCGACCTCCTCAGTTTCTCTGCCTCAGAGCATGCCTGTGGGTTGACTTGACTGTCAGCTCCTGGGCCTGTTTCTCCAAGTCTCTCTGCTTCTGAGTATGTGTGAATGGGGGCAATACACACCTGGGTTTCTTCATCTCAGAGTCTGTCTGTCCATCAGTCTGTCTGCCTGACTTCTCTCTGGGCCTCTCTGTAAGCTGGTGATTCTCAGTCGGGAGACCAGTAGCATTTCTTGGGAATTTGATAGAAATACATATTCTCCTCCCGACAAAGTTTCTTTCTTTGACCAAACTCTATTCACACTCTTTTGAGCTCATACAACTGAGCTCTTTCCCAGTGGTTTACACGTTCATCTCTGTATTGTCTGATTTTAGCAAGAATCCTGCTAAGTCAGTTTAACCAGCAGCCCCTCCTCTCTCAATAGATATCTGATCAGTTTTCTCATCCTCCACCATCCCTCACGGGATGTCTGATCACCCCGGCCTGCCACCAGCAAGAGTCCTGCAAGGTTGATTTAGCCAAAATCTCCCCTCACCCCTGATGTTTCCGCTGAGCAATTTTTCACCCACTGACCCTGCCCACTCTGCTCTTTGGCTGTAAATTCCCACTAGCCCAGTCTCTCTCCCTCAATGCAAAATCCCATGGCAGCACACTTGGTACCTGTCTGGGTATCACCCCCACACCACACCCCAAATAAAGTCTTCCTTATTGTGCTCTAACAAGCAGCATTGAATGTTTTTTGCCTTTAACACCCCAGACAGACTGAATCTGAACGCTGGAGATGGGCCCAAGCAATCTCTGTTTCTATAAGCTCCCCAACCCCCACCCCCGGGTAGCTGGGGGTGTCAGATAAGTTTAAGCATCAAGTCAATCTTTCTGGCTCTGTTCAGAGTGGGGGATGGAGGAGGGCTCCTTACTCTCGGCCTTGTCTGTCACCATGTCACTCCCTCTAGGTCTGTGTCTGTCACATCAGAGGCCACGAGGCAGGAAGCATCTGCATCCCCAGGGTGTCCCTCCCTGGCTGCCCCCTGTCCCCAGCGGCTCAGATGCAGACAAAGAGCAGACAGCTGAGAAAAGGAGAGCTGCCCAGTTAGAAGCGCACAGCAGCTTGTTGACTGACCACAAAGCCCGGGAAGTCTGCTCTGGATGAACTGGGAGAAACATCCACTGCTCCTTCTGCTGGAGAGGTTCACACGGCTCTGGTCAGATCACCTATTCCAGCTGCAGCACACAATCACCTGGTGCTTTAGAACAAGCTCCCAGTGCAGCAACGTGGACGGACCCAGAGACTGTCACACCGAGCGAAGTAAATCCGACAGAGAGGGAGAATATCTTATGACATCCCTTATATGTGGAATCTAAAAGAAATCATACAAATGAACTTATTTACAAAACAGAAACTGACTCACAGACTTAGTTGCCAGAGGGGAAGAGACAGTTAGGGAGTCTGAGATCAACATGTACACACTGCTGTATTTAAAAATGAGTAACCAACAAGGTTCTGCTGTACAGCACAGGGAATTCGGCTCACTGTTAAGTGGCAGCCTGGATGGGAAGGGAGTTCGGTGGAGAAGGGGGCCATATATATGTATGGCTGAGTCCCTTTGCTGTCCACTTGAAACTTTCACAAAATTGTTAATCACGTATACTTCAATATAAAATAAAATTTTAAAAATAAATAAAGCTGCCAGGAAAGACTGTGGGAGATTCTGATACAGTTGGTCTGGGTGAAAGCTGGGCATCAGCAGTTTTACTTGGGGTGATTCTAATGTGCAGAAAGCAAAGTCGGAATGTAACCCTCGTTACCCCCTTAGAGATGGAGATAGGGATCCCCTTTTATAGATGGAGAGACTGAGACTCTCAGAGGGAAAGGGCTTGAGCAAAGTCAGGTGACTAACGTGGCATAGCTGAAGTTTGAACCCAGAGCCGTGGTCTTTATTCCGCTCTGTGCTTGCATTTGGCATGTAACACTGCCATTCTTTGTGACTCAACCACTTCTGGTCTCCCAGAGTGGCCGTTTGTTTCTCTTTCCAGCCAAGACAATGGCACCCCCCACACACACACTCCGCCACAGGTCTCTGCCCTGGCCCTGGACAACCAGCTCTGCATCTCGGAAACAGCTGACCCCTCCCAGCAAGTGAACTCTCCTCCCTGGGCTGCTTGCAAGATTATTATTTCCCCACCAGGGAGATTTCCTTCCTGATAACCCCTGGAGTGCCTGCCTACATCCCCACTCCAAGTAAACACTCTTCCCCAGGCCCAAGCCCCAGAATCTGGCTGGCAGATTTCACTTTATAAAAGACTGGTGTTTGCTTTCCCTTGGAGTCCAGCACCGCATGCTTTGCAGCTACAGTACGGACAGCAGCATGATTGCTGACAAGGGTGTCTTAGACCTACCGCAGAAGTGCCCCAACCCACAGGAGCGACCCCAGACCTGCGGGGGGCTGGACCACTTAAGCTCAAAATGTCTTTGAAGCCTCATATTTTCTCTTTAAGCCTTCTCAACTTTGCATTCTACTCCATCATGCATCATAGTTTGTTTCAATATAAAAATCATGCCAATTGATTGAATGCTGACAAGGACCATGTATTACTTTTGTAATGTGAAATATTCAATTAGTAAGTAAGTAAAAGGCTTCTAATCCCTTACCATCAAGTAAAACTGATGATCCAGGGAGATGCCAGGTTTACTCTGTGGCTTTATGAATTCCCAACACACCTGGGGTGTCCCCAGGGGCATCCCATAATGTATTTATTCTCTTTCACTGACTCATTCAACAAATATTCTTAGAGTAACTACAGGGCCCCAGGCACGGGGCTCAAGTCTGAGGATATGATGGTGCCTAAAAGAGAAATGCTCCCTGCCTCCAGGGAGCTTCCAGTCCATTCAGGGGACCAAGATGTTACAACACACACATACACACACAAATAAAAGTGTAATTAATCACATAATAAATGCACTGTAGAAAAAGCAAAGGATGCACTGAGCAAGAATAATGGAGGGAACTAAACTTAGTTCCAAAGGAGTGACATATAAAAGATGGACAGGATTTAGGCAGGTAAAAGGGAGCAGTGGGAGAATGTTCCAGACATAGGTAATAGCCCAGGTGAAGAAGGAAAGAGAGATAAACCCAAACCTTTCAAGAGGCTCAGGGATGACTCCTTCATCCTCTGCAGTCAGAACTCCCAGGCTGGAAGTAGGAGCAGGCCCCTTCACGAGCCCTGGGAGACAGCCAGGCCTTCTGCCAGCCACAATCCAGCTGTAGTCTCTGGGCACAAGGCCACCTGTGATCACACAGCTAGCTTCCTGCTCCACACCAGCCCTGAAGGAGAACCTAGAGCCAGGTGGGGTGAGGTCTGATGAGACCCATGGATTGAGCCCTTGATGGCAAAGCGCAGGACTGTGCCAACTCTAGATCAAGGCCAAACCCAAAAGAATCCTCTGGGCTTCCCCACATCTTCTCTGAAGTCTGACAACAGTATCTTCAGGGCACATGGATATAGGTGAACAGCCTTTGGGTACCATAGGGCCAGCTGCCCTCTAAGCTCAGGTCTGGTCAGAGGTTCCATCTGTTGCCAGAGTTAGCACCTCACCTCATGCTCCAAGTCTGGACCTTTGGCCCCTGGTCCTGATTTGCAGCCCTAATGAATGAATGAAAGTCGCTTAGTCATGTCCAACTCTTTGCTACCCCATGGACTATACCGTCCATGGAATTCTCCAGGCCAGAATACTGGAGTGGGTAGCCTTTCCCTTCTCCAGGGGATCTTCCCGACCCAGGGATTGAACCCAAGTCTCCCACAGGTGGATTATTTGCCAGAGAGAATCCAGGAATCGAACTGGGGTCTCCTGCATTGCAGGCGGATTCTTTACCAACCAAGCTATCAGGGAAGCAGCCCTGATACCCTCCTGGCAAACCAGTTCAGGTAGGATCGGGGGTTGCCCCTGTCCTGTCTGGACCAGACCTGTGTCCTAAGCACTCAGAAGCCACAGCAGTGATGGGTTACTTCGGGGGTCTGAGCTGAGCCCAGTTGCTCCCCAGGGTGACTCCCACAGCTACCTAGAGGCCTGGCTGGTTCCCCTCCAGGACCCTGGCCTCCTCCCAGCTGGACTACTGCCCCAGCTTCCTGTCTGGACTTTCAGTTTCCATCATCCTGCCCCCCGCAGCCGGAGTGACCTTTCTAAAAACACACATCTGATACTGTTACTCCCCTTCTTCAGACATTTCTGTGAGCTTTACATCACCTTAGGATAAAGTCCAAGCTCCTTGGTAAAACTCAGGCAAATTCTGCACCCCCAGCTCAGCCCTCGTCTCCCATCTTCCAGGAAAAAAAAAATACTTGTAAAGGAGGAGAGGACACAGGAGAAGGCTGGGGGGAGTGTGTAGGAAAGCATTCAGAGGCAGGAGCACAGGCTGGAACGTCCCAAATCTTGGGCCTGAGCGCCCCTCCACCCACCCAGCTGGCAGCGGAGAATGGCTCCTCTGCTGGCTCTGATGGAGGCCAACCTGGGCCTCTGCTGCCACCCAGAGGCTGAATGGATCAGGACAGGCAGGTGAGCTGGCCACAGCGACCCAGCAGGGAGCCCCTCTCCCAGGACTCCTCAGTGGCGAACACGGTCGGGTCAGAGGGCAGGGGAGGAGGCGGAGGGCAAAAGCAGTGGTCTCAGTCAAGGGTGACAGTGTCAGGAGTCAGCTTAAAGGGCCCTAAGCACAGTTCTATTATGCATCTGCCATAAGGCTTTGTAATTTACCTATTCCCACATCAGGAAGAGAAGGGGACGACAGAGGATGAGATGTTTGGATGGCATTGCCGACTCGATGGACACGAGTTTGAGCAGGCTCCAGGGGTTGGTGATGGACAGGGAAGCCTGGCGTGCTGCAGTCCATGGGGTCGCAGAGTCAGACATGACTGAGCGACTGACCTGTTCCCACATCTGACTCCTGCATTAGACCCTATAATTTGAGGTCTCTGCTCACAAAATAATCCGCTGCCCTCTGGTCAGCCAGCCTCCCCAGCCTCTCCTGCCCTTACCACTCTGCCTTTTTCTTTCCAAACCCGTGGATTCTGGGAAACTATCTCAGGACAGCTAAGTCCAGTCCAGCTTCAGCCTGTCCACACACCACCCCACCACCATCACCCACCTGCCGGCAGTGGTTCCTGCCTCTCTCACCACCACCTGTGGTCCTGTAATTTATTCACTCATGAAATACGGAGAGTCTCCTAGGAACCTGACTACACACTAGACCCTGGAGTGACCATGGTGAGCAGACAGACAAGGCGCCCCCTCTCATGGAGCTCACCTTCCAGCTGGGGCAGACAGACAAATGAACAGGGTAATTTCAGGTGGCCACACACCGAGTGATGAGTCAGAGCACTAGGAGATTGGCATTGAGGAGATAAACTGTGGTTGGGGAAGACTTCTCTGAAGCCAGGTGTATTTGTTTTTGGGAGGGAGGACAATTGCTTTGTAATGTTGTGTTAGTTCTACTGCACAACACAGTGAATCAGCTGTATGTAAATACATAACCCCTCCCTCTTGGACCTCTCTTCAAACCCCCATCCCACCCTCTAGGTCATCACAGAGCACCAAGCTGAGCTTCCTGGGCTTCATAGCAGGTTCCCACTAGCTGTCTATACACATATGGTGGTGTATATATGTCAATCCTAGCTCCCAGTTAGTCCCACCCTCCCCTTCCTTCCCTGGGTATACATGTTCGTTCTCTATTCCTGCCCTGCAAATAGCTTCATTGGCACCATTTTTATAGATAAATATCATATGTTAACACATATATGTGGAATCCAGGTGTCATGGTTTTACAGTACGTCCACAAAGCCTATGACATGTTTCCACTGCTTTCAAAAAGTAGAATCTCTTTGGTGACTCCTTTCTAACACAAAGAATATGGCGGAAGAATGTGCTGACCACGCATGCCTTCCAAGATAGGGCATAAAAGGCACGGTGGGTTCCTCCTGACATGACTCTGTCCTGTGCTTGTTTTCATCCTAGGGGACCAGCCAGTCATGAAGATGCTCAGGTAGCCCTGTGGGGAGGCCCAGATGGCTGGGACCTGAGGCCTCCTGCCAGCAACTGTGTGAGTACACCATCTTGGAAGCACATCCTGCAGGCTCAGTCAAGCCTTTGGATGGCTGAAGCCAGTGCCAATATCCTCTGTGTGGCCACGTGAGAGACCCTGAGCCAAAACTACCCGGCTAAGCCACCCTGGGCCAATTCCGCCACTAGACACAGGCACAGTGCCCAGGGCCCACAGTACTTTCGAGGACCCACAAAAATGTTCTCATTTCCATTCAAGTTAGGAGAAAGAAAGAAATTTTAGGCCAAAAAAAAAAAAAAGCTTTAATATATAATATGAAGGTAACTATCTTTATACCAACACAGTCATAAAATACAATTTTTAATATTCTTTAAAGAAGGACATGGTCAACAAAGACAAATGTCATAACGTGGTGCTGAAGCTGCCCTCGAATTCCTGACCACAGAAACTTTGAGATAACAAATATTTGCTATTTTAGGCTATTAATTGGGAGGGTAATGTGTTACGTGTCAAGAGAACAGTAATATACTAGCCTCGGGAAGAGCACTGCAGACAGGAAAGAGCAAACATGAAGGCCCCTGGGGTAGATGTAATCTTGCTCAAAATGACTTTCTTAACCCCTTTTGGCCTCAGTTTTCTCATCTGTAAAATGGGGATGATATCATCACAGTTCCGCATTAGGTTGTTGTTGGCGATTGAGTGAACAGGATCTGGCACAAAGTAAGCGCTCTGCATTTGCTGTTATTATTCAGCCTCCTCCTGACCTCTTTTTCTCTTTTCATGTCCTGCTTGCCCCCAATATCTGAAGGCCTGAGCCATCCTCTCACCTCTCACCTAGCCTTCTCCCATCCTGATCTCCACCAACAAACACATCCAGCAAAGACGTTTCCAGATGGGATTTTGAGCTAGGAGAAATAGCTGTTCCATAGATGGGGATGGGCGACGTTCAAGTTTTGCGGCTCAGTCCTTAAATTGCCGCCTCCTTTGCCCATTACCCGCTTCTTTATTAACTTTATTAAAAGTAACCTTATGTATTTATTTATGGCCATGCTGGGTTTCCGTTGCTGGGACTGCTTTTCTCTAGTTGCCGTGAGCAGGGCTCCTCTCTGGTCATGGCGCACAGGCTTCTCACTGCAGCGGCTTCTCTTGTCGCAGAGCACGGCCCGAGCTCCTGGGCTTCCGCAGGATCAGCTCCCAGGCTCCAGAGCATGGGCTCAGTAGTTGTGGTGCATGGGCTTAGTTGCTCCACAGTGTGTGGGATCTTCTGGATCAGGGGTCGAACCCGTGTCTCCTGCATTGGTAGGCAGATTCTTTACCACTGAGCCACCAGGGAAGGCCCTACTTGCTAACTTACCCAGATCCACTGAAAGTCTCCTACCATCCTAGAAAACTCCTGATTCTCAGGCAAAGCCCCTGCTTTCTACTAAAACCCCACTGTTCTCCCACATATCCCCCTGTCACAGTGTAAAGGCCAAAGCAGGGCCACAGCCCAAGGTCCCAGACACAGTGGCGGAGAGTGGGTCAAAATTAATTTACAATTACTAACAAGTATGAAAGGGGAAATTAACAACAATGCAATAATAGTAGGAGATTTTAATACCCCACTTACATCTATGGATAGATCAACTAAACAGAAAATTAACAAGGAAACACAAACTTTAAATGATACAATAGACCAATTAGACCTAATAGATCTCTATAGGACATTCCACCCCAAAACAATGAATTTCACCTTTTTCTCAAGCGCACTCGGAACGTTTTCCAGGATAGATCACATCCTGGGCCATAAATCTAGCCTTGGTAAATTCAAAAATATTGAAATCATTCCAAGCATCTTTTCTGACCACAGTGCAGTAAGATTAGATCTCAATTACAGGAGAAAAACTATTAAAAATGCCAACATATGGAGGCTGAACAACACGCTGCTGAATAATGAACAAATCATAGAAGAAATCAAAAAAGAAATCAAAATATGCATAGAAATGAATGAAAATGAAAACACAACAACCCAAAACCTCTGGGACACTGTAAAAGCAGTGCTAAGGGGGAAGTTCATAGCAATACAGGCACACCTCAAGAAACAAGAAAAAAGTCAACTAAATAACCTAACTCTACATCTAAAGCAACTAGAAAAGGAAGAAACGAAGAACCCCAGGGTCAGTAGAAGGAAAGAAATCATAAAAATTAGGGCAGATATAAATGCAAAAGAAACAAAAGAGACCATAGCAAAAATCAGCAAAGCCAAAAGCTGGTTCTTTGAGAAGGTAAATAAAATTGACAAACCACTAGCCAGACTCATCAAGAAACAAAGGGAGAAGAACCAAATCAATAAAATTAGAAATGAAAATGGAGAGATCGCAACCGACAACACAGAAATACAAAGGATTATTAGAGAATACTATCAGCAATTATATGTCAATAAAATGAATAACCTCGAAGAAATGGACAAATTCCTAGAAAAGTACAACTTTCCAAAACTGAACCAGGAAGAAATAGAAAATCTGAACAGACCCATCACAAGCACGGAACTAGAGGTTGTAATCAGAAATCTTCCAGCAAACAAAAGCCCAGGTCCAGACGGCTTCACAGCTGAATTCTACCAAAAATTTAGAGAAGAGCTAACACCTATTCTACTCAAACTCTTCCAGAAAATTGCTGAGGAAGGGAAACTTTCAAACTTATTCTATGAGGTCACCATCACCCTAATCCCAAAACCTGGTAAAGACCCCACAAAAAAAGAAAACTACAGGCCAATATCACTGATGAACATAGATGCAAAAATCCTTCACAAAATTCTAGCAATCAGAATCCAACAACACATTCAGAAGATCATACATCATGACCAAGTGGGCTTTATCCCAGGAATGCAAGGATTCTTCAATATCTGCAAATCAATCAATGTAATACACCACATTAACAAACTGAAAAATAAAAATCATATGATTATCTCAATAGATGCAGAGAAAGCCTTCAACAAAATTCAACATCCATTTATGATAAAAACCCTCCAGAAAGTGGGAATAGAAGGGACATATCTCAACATAATAAAAGCTATATATGACAAACCCACAGCAAACATTATCCTCAATGGTGAAAAACTGAAAGCATTTCCCCTAAAGTCAGGAACAAGACAAGGGTGCCCACTCTCACCACTACTATTCAACATAGCTCTGGAAGTTTTGGCTACAGCAATCAGAGCAGAAAAAGACATAAAAGGAATCCAAATTGGAAAAGAAGAAGTAAAACTTTCACTGTTCGCTGATGACATGATCCTCTACACAGAAAACCCTAAAGACTCTACCAGAAAACTACTAGAGCTAATCAATGATTACAGTAAAGTTGCAGGATATAAAATCAACACACAGTAATCCCTTGCATTCCTATACACTAATAATGAGAAAATAGAAAGAGAAATTAAGGAAACTATTCCATTCACTGTTGCAACGAAAAGAATTAAATACTTAGGAATATATCTACCTAAGGAAACAAAAGACTTGTACATAGAAAACTATAAAACACTAGTGAAAGTAATCAAAGAGGACACTAATTGATGGAGAAATATACCGTGTTCGTGGATTGGAAGAATAAATATTGTAAAAATGAGTATACTACCCAAAGTAATTTATACATTTAATGCAATCCCTATCAAGCTACCAATGATATTTTTCACAGAACTTGAACAAATAATCTCACAATTTGTATGGAAATACAAAAAACCTCGAATAGCCAAAGCAATTTTGAGGAAGAAGAATGGAACTGGGGGAATCAACCTGCTGGACTTCAGGCTCTACTACAAAGCCACAGTCATCAAGACAGTATGGTACTGGCATCAAGACAGAAATATAGATCAATGGAACAAAATAGAAAGCCCAGAGATAAATCCACGCACCTATGGACACCTTATCTTCGACAAAGGAGGCAAGAATATAAAACGGACAAAAGACAGTCTCTTTAACAAGTGGTGCTGGGAAAACTGGTCAGCCACTTGTAAAAGAATGAAAGTAGAACACTTCCTAACACCATACACCAAAATAAACTCAAAATGGATTAGAGAGCTAAATGTAAGACCAGATTCTATAAAACTCCTAGAGGAGAATGTAGGCAAAACACTCTCCGACATAAATCACAGCAGGATCCTCCAAGACCCACCTCCAAGAATATTGGAAATAAAAGCAAAATTAAACAAATGGGACCTAATTAAAATCAAAAGCTTCTGCACAGCAAAGGAAACTCTAAGCAAGGTGAAAAGACAGCCTGCAGAATGGGAGAAAATAATAGCAAATGAAGCAACTGATAAAGGATTAATCTCCAAAATATACAAGCAGCTCCTGCAGCTCAATTCCAGAAAAATAAATGACCCAATCAAAAAATGGGCCAAAGAACTAAACAGACATTTCTCCAAAGAAGACATAAAGATGGCTAACAAACACATGAAAAAATGCTCAACATCCCTCATAATCAGAGAAATGCAAATCAAAACCACAATGAGATATTTTCACACCAGTCAGAATGGCTGCTATCCAAAAGTCTACGTGCAATAAATGCTGGAGAGGGTGTGGAGAGAAAGGAGCCCTCTTACACTGTTGGTGGGAATGCAAACTAGTACAGCCACTATGGAGAACAGTGTGGAGATTCCTCAAAAAACTGGAAATAGAACTGCCATATGATCCAGCAATCACACTCCTGGGCATACACACCGAGGAAACCAGAATTGAAAGAGACACATGTACTCCAATGTTCATTGCAGCACTGTTTATAATAGCCAGGACAGGGAAGCAACCTAGATGTCCATCTGAAAACGAATGGATAAGAAAGCTTTGGTACATATACACAATGGAGTATTACTCAACCATTAAAAAGAATGCATTTGAACCAGTTCTAATGAGATGGATGAAACTGGAGCCTATTATACAGAGTGAAGTAAGCCAGAAAGAAAAACACCAATACAGTATACTAACACATATATATGGAATTTAGAAAGATGCAAATGATAACCCTGTATCAGTTCAGTTCAGTTCAGTCACTCAGTCGTGCCCGACTCTCTGCGACCCCATGAATCACAGCACGCCAGGCCTCCCTGTCCATCACCAACTCCCGGAGTTCACTCAAACTCATGTCCATCGAGTCAGTGATGCCATCCAGCCATCTCATTCTCTGTCGTCCCCGTCTCCTCCCTGTATATGAGACAGCAAAAGAGACACAGATGTATAGAACAGTCTTTGGGACTCTGTGGGAGAGGGTGAGGGAGGGATGATTTGGGAGAATGGCATTGAAACATGTATGTTGTCATATGTGAAACGAATCACCAGTTCAGGGTCGATGCATGTTACAGGATGCTCGGGGCTGGTGTGCGGGGATGACCCAGAGGGAGGATAAAGGGAGGAGGGAGGTGGGAGGGGGGTTCAGGAGGGGGAACTCATGTACACCCGGGGCGGATTCATGTCAATATATGGCAAAACCAACCAATATAATATTGTAAAATAAAAAAAGAAAAAGCAATAGAGTTCCAGAAAAACATCTAAAACAAACAAACAAACAAAATTAATTTACAGGGACATCCCTAGTGGTCCAGTGGTTAAGACTCCACGCCCCCAATGCAGAGGACCTGGGTTCAACCCCTGGTCAGGGAACTAGATTCCACATGCCACAACTAAAGGTGCAGCCAAATAAATTTTTTTTTTTTAAATAGAATGCCATAAAAACCAAAAAAAGTTTACATAGATCCACGCACACTCCTGTAACCAGAAGGAAGACTGAACTCTCCCTTTGCTTAGGACGAGTCCTTCACACAGGATCCCAGACAGGTTAGGTGGGAGGGCGTTGTCCGTGGTGGACTGGCTGGGTACAGCAGATGTGTCCATCACGGTTTGCCTGACTTACTGCCCCTGCTCAGTAAACACACCGTATTCTATCACGGTCATAAGAACAGCAATAATAATAACCAGTAGTCTGAGAGTGCTTCTTCTACCCCAGGCACCACCGTAAGGCCTTTATATGCACTCAGCCCTCACAGCAACCACATGGGGAGTGGGCCGTCATTACCTCCAATGATAAACTGAGAGCACAGAAAGGCAAAGTAAGTTTCCCAGAGTCACACAGGGGTCAAGTTGGATTTCAAAGCCAAGCACTCCATCAGCAGAGTGCAGCCTGAGCCATACCTGCCTGTACGCCCCACCCATCTAGTCCTCAGCTGCCTGGACCCCAGGGTGGCCAGGACACAGGAAGAGGAGCCGAGTCCATCAGTCGCTCTGCTAGCTCAACTGGCAGCAGGGGCCACAGAGGTCACAAGGAGAAGCTGAGCCTCCAGGATGGAGCAGGGACAGATGACCTTTGGGGCCCAGTGTCAGAGAGGACTGAGCAGCAGTGCAGACAAGAGCCAAGATGGGATGATGCAGGAGCTAGCGGGAGAGAAGCCTGGAACAACCTCAGTTCTGCAGCTCCCAAGTTCCAGGCTGCTGGAGGCCTGGTGGCTGAGTGCTTCTGCACTCGGAGACCTAGAAGCCTTGCTGCGTCTGAAACAGGAGGGGAGGAGACAGGGCACAACTTCTGAAAGAGTGATACAGCTCACGGACACAGCATAAACCAGTTAGAATCAAACGGGTCCAAGACGGCAGACAGGCCAGCTTCGACCAGACCTCGATCCTCAATCAGCCAGGCAAGTGACACAGCCAGAGATGCCAAGACAGTTCCAAGGCCCTCTCAAAAGACCAAAAACTATGCGATGGCCCAATTCCTGGAACTCTCACCACCTCCCCAAAATAGTTGGAATAATCCTCCCACTCATTAGCCTATGAAATTACTTCAGTTCAGTTCAGTTGCTCAGTCGTGTCTGACTCTTTGCAACCCCATGGAATGCAGCGCACCAGCCTTCCATGTCCTCCACTGTCTCTCAGAGTTTACTCAAACTCATGTCCATTGAGTCGGTGATGCCATCCAACCACCTCATCCTCTGTCGTCCCCTTCTCCTCCCGCCTTCATCTTTCCCAGCATCAGGGTCTTTTCAGATTGAAATTCCTTAGCCCATAAAAACTAACTACCCCACATTTGGGGGCTGCCGCCCTCGCCCTCTGCAATGGCCCACACTCTGTCTGCAGAGTTTGTTTGTCTCTAAATAAATCCGCTTCTTACCTATCACTCTGTCTCTCACTGAATTCTTTCTGCAATGAGACATCAAGAACCTGAGCTTCATTAGGTTCTGAAACTAGGTACTGTGAGTTTTGGCTGGGTTCGAGTCCCAGCACATGGATTCAAGTCCCAACCTGAGGTAAGCAGTTCCACATCTGCAGGAAATCCCCTTTGTGAGGCGAGCTAGGGAAAGTCTCCCATCCTGGCTCTCAGAAGAGCTCTGGCCAGAACGTTACTATGTGACCTTGGGCAAGTTACCTAAACTGTCTGAGCCTCAGACTACTGCGTGGGATGGAATTTTGTGAGAATTCAGATACTGTGTGTGGAGCAACTTAGGAGGTTGCCAGCACCTGATAGGTGTGAAGTAAATGGTAGAGACTTTCAGGAGATTTCTGGTGTTTCTCCCCCTCCTACTCCCTTATAGGTCTTCCCTGGTGGTTCAGACAGTAAAGAATCTGCCTGCAATGCAGGAGACCCGGGTTCGATCCCTGGGTTGGGAAGATTCCCTGGAGGAGGGCATGGCAACCCACTCCAGTATTCTTGCCTGCAGAATGCCATGGACAGAGGAGCCTGGTGGGCTACAATCCCTTTTGGTGAACTGAATCCTGGGTGGGCCCAGTTCAGACTTGGGCTGGGGCCCTGGTGACACTCAGCCAATGGCACCCTAAGTGAGCTGTGTGGCCTGACTGTGGTACCCTAGGTGCCACCTCCCATGCCCCATCCAGGTGAGAACATTGCTGTGGGACCCCTGGGTCAACTGCTCACAGCCCAGTTTCTCTCTGGGGCCCTCACCTCTGCCCAGCCATCATCAACTCCCTTCCCTGCCCCGACAGCTGGAATCTGCCCCATTGTTTTCCTTTAATAAACTTGTTTGGAGATAATGTAAAAATTCACACGCAGCTCAGAGAGCTGTTGTATACCCTTCGTGCTTGCGTGCTCAGTCATGTCCAAACCTTTGCGACCCTTTGGGGTGTAGCCCGCCAGGCTCCTCTGTCCATAAGATTTTTCAGGCAAGAATACTGGAATGGGTTGCCATTTCCTTCTCCAGGGGATCTTCCTGACCCAGGGATCAAACCCACATCTCTTGCATTGCAGACAGATTCTTTATAACTGAACCGTCGGGAAAGGCTGCATATACCCTTCACCTAGTTTCTTTCCTGTTAACATCTTACACAACATATTGGTATGCTTATCAAAACCTAGCTATTAACATTTACAGGATTCTGTATCCCGAAATTTAGATGCATTCAGACTCCAATGTCACTGTCTCTTTTCCACGCGGTGTTTAAATTTACTGAGTGTTCTGTGCCTGGAAAATCCCATGGACGGAGGAGCATGGTAGGCTACAGTTCAAGGGGTCGCAAAGAGTCAGACATGACTGAGAGACTTCACCTGTGCCAAGATAGAAATGTCCCCAACCCAGATCTGCCCTCAAGGAGCTCACAGCCTGGGGAGGTGTGGGCAGGGCAGAGACCAGATATGGAAAAAAGTTGCTGATTAACGGTGGGAGGAAGCCGCCTTGCCCTTAGCTCCCTCGGGCGAGGGTCGCAGTCTGAGCCAAGGTTTGAGAGGCAAGTAATACTGGCCCCTTTTCTTTCTTCACCATCTCCAGAAACCAAAATCTCTCCCCCAGGGGGTTCCTGCAGACCCGTTTCCCAGTGAAGACAAAGGCTTGAACCACAGAGTGACTGGAGACTAGGAGCTCTGGGAGCAGACAGACCGGCCAAAGCCCAGCTCTTCCTCACTGCTGTGTGACTCTGAGCAGGTGACTTAACCTCTCTGGACTTCAGTTTCCTTGCTCTTTCCTTCCCTCGTCTCTGTTTCTGACCCTACTTTTGCGGACTCTTTCAGACTCGGTGGCTTCCTGTCTCTAGTTCATCTCCCCTCAGTCAACCTCAGCCTTGGCCCACCCCCATCTCAAACCCCTTGGAGTCCCATTAATTTTGAGAGGCTGTCTGTACGGATTGCCGCCTGGCCCAGTCCTGGGGCTCGGAGAACTGTGTAATTATCCACTTGGAGCCGAGGGGAAGCGATAACCAGTTCTTCCTCCCTCCTTCCCTGCCCGCCTTACGCTCATCCATTTCCCGCAAACATCCCCAGGGAAGCTGATTACAGAGAAGCCGGAAGCTGATTACGGGAGAAGCCTGCTGGGCTGGGCGGGGTGGGGTCCTCATTAGGTTGTAGAAGTTCAGAGAAAGTGAACAGGGGCATCCCTCCCACCTCCACCAGGACTACGGTCCTGTGTCCCTCACCCCGCCATCCCTCCACTCCACCCCCTGCCCTACCCCGTCCCCCCTAAGCCCCAGCACACCCCACCCTACTGCGCCCCCGACCCCCAGTCTGGGCCATTTGTCTGCCTTCATCACAGCTTAATCTTTAATCTCCAGCCTGGTGCTTTCCTGACTTCCAGTCTCACTCAGCCAGCTCTCCCTGGAACATCTCCGCATGTACATTCCACTGGCCCTTAACTCTCCAAACCTGGACACACTGTCTCCCCCTGCTTCCCCCACGCTCCTCCTCCTCCTGATGTCCCAAAGCACCAGCCACCCAGGTTCTCAGTAACACATCGGACATCATTCTTGCCTCCCTCCCCTCAGCTAATCCTCAATAACCACCCATTTCTCTGTTTACCACAGACACCAGCATCAGCTTCCATGTCCTAAAAGTCCCCTGGGAACAGACCCCTTTGTCTGGACAGCCTGAGTCCCTTCAAACTGGCAATGCCCAGCTCTGACTAGATCATCTTCCCCCCAATCTCTCTGCCTCTATCCATGGCACCCGTTCTTCCCAATCATTGATCCCAAACCTCTCTGCCTCCTCCTCCTCCTCTCTACCTACAGCCAAACATTCCCTGTGTTTTGACAAGAGAATGAACTTTGGGGTCAGTAAGAACTGAGCTACCATCCAGCTTCATCATTTCTTAACTGTGTGACCTGGAGCAGATGGTTTCACCTCTGAGCCTCTGTTTGCTCACCTGTATAATGGGACTAAGGGCACCCACCTTGCAAAACTGTTGGGAAGATGAGTTGTAAATGTCCAAAATTACCATCTCAAATGACTGTAGAGCCAGGCAAGTCCCATACAGGAGTGAAGAGGCCTGGTGGGGTCAGTTCAAACTGGAGAGCAGAGGCCGCGTCAGAAGAGGACTGTGCTTAGTCGCTCAGTTGTGTCTGCCTCTTTGGACCCCATGGGCTGCAGCCCACCAGGCTCCTCTGTCCATGGGATTCTCCAGGCAAGAATACTGGAGTGGGTTGCCATGCCCTCCTCCAGGACATTAACCTAGGCACAGGGAAAATATTATGCTTAATGTTAATGACTCTTAGACATGTCTATATTAGATTAGCAAACAAACATTAATACTAGATATTTAATATTGAATATTTCCCAGTTCACGTGACCCTGAAATTCATTTAAGTTAATTTCTCTTGTATTTAGAATACAGAAGGGGGCAGCCATTCGTAACTCCAGCTATTGATGCCACAGGGAATATGGGCCCCGTGTTGCTAAACTTCTAGTTTTTCAACAGCATCCCCCAACCATCTTTTCATGTGGAATCTCCAGATTTGTATGCATTGGCAATTAGTGAAATGTTTCTTTAAGGTCTGCTGCTGCTAAGTTGCTTCAGTTGTGTCCAACTCTGTGTGACCCCACAGACGGCAGCCCACCAGGCTCCGCCGTCCTTGGGATTCTCCAGGCAAGAACACTGGAATGGGTTGCCATTTCCTTCTCCAGTGCATGAAAGTGAAAAGTGAAAGTGAGGTTGCTCAGTCGTGTCCGACTCTTAGCGACCCCATGGACTGCAGCCCACCAGGCTCCTCCATCCATGGGATTTTCCAGGCAAGAGTACTGGAGTGGGAGTGGGGTGCCATTGCCTTCTCTGTTTAAGGTCTAGGAAGGCCAAACAAAACATTTGCCTCCAGGTCACCAGTTGGTATTCTCTGATGTGTGCAAGGAGTTGGACCCAGTGCAAATTCATAAGTAAGAGTCGATAAACATTAATTCCCTTCCCTGCCCTGCTTATTGATTCTCTCAAAAGGAAAAAAAAGTCATTCCCAACTGCTCTTCCCACTCTCCTCCCATCATCATCCTCACCTCCATGCTGTTCTTACTGGCCAGTAGGCCCTGTCCAGTCACAGACCCAGCAGGGCTCTGCACCCTCACCCAAGATGCCTCCTGTTCCCAGCTCTTCCCTCCTAACCCTCGCCTCCGCACCCCTGCTCCCAATCCTCACCACCCCCACTCCATCCCTGCCGGTGTCCTGGGCAGAAGGGAGCTCTTTGCCTCTTTGCTCAGGTCTGATCCTTCAAAGCCCTCTCCCTTTCATTGTCTCAGCTATCCTTTCAACAATCTGTAAAGTAATTATTATTGACCCCAATATGCAAACGAGGAAAGTAGGTTCCGGAGCATGTCTGTCAGTCAACAAGCCTTTATCAAACACCTGCGATCCACCAAACTCTGCTAAATGGCAAACCCAAGGTCACACAGAGTATTCTTGGTTGTTAGGTCCAACTCTCTGCAACCCCTGTGGACCACAGCACTCCAGGCTCCTCTGTCCTCCACTATCTTCCAAAGTTTGTTCAAATTCATGTCCGTTGAGTCAGTGATGCTATCTAATCATCTCATCATCTGCTGCCTTCTTCTCCTTTTGCCTTCAATCTTTCCCAGCATAAGGGTCTTTTCCAATGAGTCAGCTCTTTGCGTCAGGTGGCCAAAGTATTGGACCTTCAGCTTCAGCATTTCCTTTAGGACTGACTGGTTTGACCTCCTTGCAGTCTAAGAGTCTCAAGAGTCTTCTCCAGCACCACAATTTAAAACATCAATTCTTTGGCATTCAGCCTTCTTTATGGTCCAGTTCTCACATCCATTCACAACTACTGGAAAAACGGAACTCTAAATTAAACAGACTTGGGCAAGGGAACCATGTAGTAGGGAACAACACTGGGTTCCAAAAACAAATGGAGCCAGGGACACAAGTGCCTTCCGAGCACTCTCTTGGTCTCCTTTTGTTTCTGCTTTCCTCTCTGTCCCAGGATTATCATCTCACCCAGCAGAGCAGCATTTTCAAACAGCAGGCCACCAGCAGGTCCAGAGCCTCACTTCTCACAGTGTTCATCCTTGGATGGACAGGTTCCCTGCCCAAGTTCAAAAGCTTCAGGGAAGGACCCTTGGTAGATCAGCGTGGGTGACATTGTCACATTGGGCTGACCCACTGAGCAAGGTAAGTGTGACTCAGTTTCAGGTCAGTCTCACCCTGGGCCAGTCGACAGTCCACAGAAGAGCGAGCTTATGAGGCTTGCTGGTGAGTGTAAGGGTGGCAGAATAGAATCGGGCAGGAATGAGGCTGCTGCTTGTTCAACAAGAGATGTCTTAGTTTGAGCCCCTCCAAAAGGCAAGACTGAGGTACAGATTTGCAAGCAAGTTGCTTTTTGGGGAGGTGATCCCAGGAAATATGGGCATGAGAATGGGGAGTAAGGCTGAGAATGGAAGGAAGCTGGTGAAGGGTATGTAATTGAGTGAGTTTCTGTGAGCAACTAGGCTCGATCATGCTGGGGATTGAACTCAGTCTGGGGAAGACCAGGATGTGGTTGAGATAGCTATCTCAGCCCACGGGGGAGGAGGCTGGAGGAATCATGCCCTGACTTCCATCCATCATTATTTGAGGGCTGCCCCTGGGGAGGCATCAATCCCCTGGTACTTCCAGGCTGCCCCATACGCAGGCAGAGGGGTCCCAGAAGCCAAGAGAGCCTCAGCCAAGAGGCAGGTGCTGGCCACTGGGCACTGGGGGCCCTCCTGCTATAAATCACCAAGCTTTACAAGGGTCCCCTCAACCATCAAGACAAAATGGGGGAAGAAGTGGCCTGGTTTCTGATAGCAATCACTACCTGTGCTGACCACTGGATGGAACAAAATTTAAATTCAGATCTGTCCAATTGTTTGCAATAAGCCATGTGGTCCCCACACTAGGCTGTGACTGTGCAGAGGTGCTGAGCATCCAGGCTGAGCCCAAAGGGAGGTCCTTGGCTCTGGGATGCCAGCAGCAGGGAATGTGGTGACCAGTGGCCAAAACGGCAAAAACTGTACATCGACCTCCCGACTCTCCGCAAAGGAGGTCACACAAGCTGCCCAAAGACAGCTGGGCACTCGGTGATTGGGGCCATCAGTTCAGTCTTACTGTGGGCCTGGCTGGAGGAATGAGGAGCCATGGAAGCCTTGGGCCCCCAGCTTCAGCTATTGTGGGTCTCACTGCTGCCAAGACTCAGTCTGCCCAGTGTGACAGAAATAGTAGAGTCAGGTCAAGGGGCAAAACCAGCTCCAGCCCCCTTAGCTGAGCATGGGAGCACAGGCAGAACTGGCAGAGGGGGGCTTCCCCCTGCAGTCCAGTGGTTAGGACTGGCACTTCTAATGGAAGGAGTGCAGGTTAAATCCCTGGTCCAGGAACAAAGATCCCCCGTGCTGTGCAGCATGGCCAAACAGTAGAAGTTTTTTTAAACAAAGAAGATGAAGAACCGGCAATGGGTCCAGGGCTATGTGCCCACCTGGGGCCAGCAGAAAAGAAGAATGTCCACCCAACCAGCCAGATACCCAGAGTCTACAGAGTGGGAAGTAAGAAGGATTGCTGGGATGGGAACTGAGAAAGCTGAGTTCCACAGCCTGAACCCTCAAAACTGTATCCCTGCAGCACCCTCGTGCCCAAGGACCTGGCAGTGTTGACTTTTTTACTTTCAATAACCAGAATCATTCATCCATTCGTCTTCAAATATCCATAAAGCACTTACTATGTGCCAGGTGCCATGCCAGGTGGTGGAGGTGGAGCAACGAGCATGGTTCCCATGGCCCAACCTCTGGGCCTGGTCCTCGTGAAGATCGTAGTCTGAAGGAGAAAAGGACATGAAACAAAGACACCGATAACACTGGGGACACAAGGGAGAGACACGTGCAGAGAGAATACAAAGTGAAGAACCTGACCTAGTTACAGGGTTGAGGACGGCTTTTCTCAGAGTGACGTTTACGTCTGGAACTTGATGCTAGCTAGCTTGTTCAGCCACTCGGTCGTTTCTGACTCTTTGTGACCCCGTGGACTGCAGCACGCCAGGCTTCCCTATCCTCCACTGTCTCCCAGAGCTTGCTCAAACTCAGGTCCCTTGAGTCAGCGATGCCATCCAACCACGTCATCCCCTCTCCTGCCCTCATCTTTCCCAGCATCAGGTCTTTTCCAATAAGTTGGCTCTTCATATCAGGTGGCCAAAGTATTGCAGCTTCAGCTTCAATATCAGTCCTTCCAATGAATATTCAGGGTTCATTTCCTTTCAGATTGATTGGTTCGATCTCCTTGCTCTGCTAGGGACTCTCAAGAATCCAGCACTACAGTTCAAAAGCATCAGTTCTTCAGCACTCAGTCTTCTCTATGGTCCACCTCTCACATCTGACATGACAACGGGAAAAATCGTAGCTTTGAGTATATGGATCTTTGTCAGCAAAGTGATGATGTTTCTGCTTTTTAAGAGAGTGTCTAGGTTTGACACAGCTTTTCTTCCAAGGAGCAAGCATCTTTTAATTTCATGGCTGCAGTCACCGTCCTCAGTGATCTTGGAGCCCAAGAAAATAAAAACCTGTTCTTCTTTCCACTTTTTCCCCATCTATTTGCCATGAAGTGATGGGATCAGATGCTATGATCTTAGTTTTACGAATATCGAGTTTTAACCCAACTTTTTCACTCTCCTCTTTCACTTTCATCAAGAGACTCTAGTTCCTCTTCAGTTTCTGCCATTAGAATGGTTTCTTCGCATACCTGAGGTTGTTGGTATTTCTCCCAGCAATCTTGATTCCAGCTTGGGATTTCACATGATGTACTCTGCATAGAAGTTAAATAAGCAGGGGGACAGTATACAGCCTTGATGTACTCCTTTCCCAATATTGAACCAGTCCGTTGTTCCATGTCTGGTTCTAACTGTTGCTTTTTGCTCTAGAAGTTCTTATAGTTCTTCATAGAACCGTTCAACTTCAGCTTCTTCAGCATTAGTGGTTGAGGCATAGACTTGTATTACTGTGATATTGAATGATTTACCTTGAAAACGAACAGAGATCATTCGTGTCATTTTTGAGATCACACCCAAGTACTGCATTTCAGACTCTTCTGTTGACTATGAGGGCTACTCTATTTCTTCCAAGGGATTCTTGCCCACAATAGTAAATACAATGGTCATCTGAGTTAAAGTCACCCATTCCCCTTCCATTTTAGTTCACTGTTTCATAAAATGTAAATATGCAAAATGTAACACATTCATAAAATATCAGTGTTCACTCTTACCATCTCCTGCTTGACCACGTCCAATTTACCTTGATTCGTGGCTCTAACTTTCCAGGTTCCTATGCAACATTGTTCTTCACAACATCAGGGTGGTCCTTGAGGTCCTAGCCTGCTCTGTTCCCCTTTGCCTGGCAAAGTAATAAAGCCACTCTTTACTCCTACTCCATAACTCTGTTTCTGTTTCTGTTTGACATGGATGCATAGAAAGCCAAAATTTTGGCAACAAACCTGGGGGCTCGTCCTGGATCTAATCATTGGCAGGCAGCCCCTCAGGGCCTCTCAGCTTGATTGGATGCTTGGGGATTTCTCTCCTCACCAGCCTCCTCCGGGGGAGTAGAAGGTTGGAGGATTTCTCTGAGGTCAGATCGTCAGGGTTCCCCTGCTGTAGGGTTGGGCCTTGATCACACCCCGTTCACCATCTTGGCTGCAGAACTCCGAGACTGCCGTGGAGAATAGGGGAGAGGTTGCCCTAGCAGTTGCCCAGGCTTTCTTTGTCTTGAGGACACCTTCATTTTCCCTTCTCCGCATTGCCCCAGACTTCCACACCAAGAAGACGTTACTTTTGGAGGATCAGAAAGAGGGCATTTGGTACCTCGCAACACACCCGCCAGCAATTTGGTAAGTCTCCTGGAGTGCACACCAGGGCCTCTTTGACCTTGCCTGTTTGGAGGAACTTTGACTCCAGTTTGGGGAGTTTTCCCTGTGAAAGGCAACTCCATTTGTAAGGTGCACGCTGAACAGTCTCATGCCTAGCAGGACTGGGGAGTCACAATTGGGGGCATTTGTGCCATTTGGCTTTTGACTCCCGGCCATCTCTTTGCCATCCATTTTATATCTAGTGTGACTTCCAGCTGCTGAACTTTCACTTAGGTTTGGTTGGCTTGGTTTGGTTCCTTTGGTTTGAGCACACTGACATCTGGTACAAATTGCTTGAGCTAAAATGGGAAGCACTTCCTCTAAGGTCCCATTCCCCAACATGAGAACCCCTTTGGAAAAATTTTAAATGACAGGTAGACATATAGTTATGATCTAATGCCCCCCAAAAAGGCCTAACAACGACCCTCTTACAATTAGATCTTTATTGCCACAGGATGAGAAAATAGACTGAAGTTCCCTTAGGTTCAAGATTCTTCTATAATTAACAGTCTGGGGCTGATCATACCAAGACCCCACCTCCCCAGAGGAAATATCCCTGCTGGGACAAGTCTGCTCTTGTTAGCAGGGCCAATTTGAACACTATCTGGTCTAAATTTGGGCTGTGAAACTATGAACACAGAAAAAAAATTTTTTTTTTACTTTATTGCCACAATATTCTTTAGACTCCAGAGAAAATTGGTTAAAATTTTTATAAAATTGTCCTACTAGGAAGAGATGCTTTTCTCTCCTTGTGCCTTGAGACCATGGATCTCAGGGACATTTATCTAAACCATCTTTAATTCCTAAAAATGAAGAGAAAAAAAAGAAAAAGGAAAAGAAGCCTTTAAAATTTTTTCTTATTCCAACTGTTATTTATAAACTATTGTTTTATATTATGATATCTGATTCATGACTAAGTTTGGAAAACAGAGTTATGAGATCTCTTGTTATGTCTATTTGGATATTTGTATATCTCCGTATGTATCTTTGTCACTTTTTATTGCTTCTGAGATTAATTTGTAAATGAGCTCTATTTAATTGGCTTAAAGAAAAGTATGTGCATGTTTAGATGCTCAGTTGTGTCCAATTATATGCGACCCCAAGGGCTGTAGTCCGCCAGACTCCTCTGTCCTTGGAATTCTCCAGGCAAGAAAATGAGTGGGTTGCCATTCCCTTCTCTGGGGGATCTTCCTGACCCAGGGATCGAACCCGTGTCTCTTGAGTCTCCTGCACTGGCAGGCAGATTCTTTACCACTGGGAGGTAGGCACTTAAAAATCAAACAATTCAGGAGAAGGAAATGGCAACCCACTCCAGTATTCTTGCCTGGAAAATCCCATGGATGGAAGAGCCTGGTAGGCTACAGTCCATGGAGTCACAAAGAGTTGGACACGACTGAGTGACTTCAGTTTAAGGATCAGGAACACAGATTCCTTTGCTTTTTCCATCAATGTCCTATACATAGAAGGTCTTGATATTTGTTGAATGCCTTTTTTTAGGACATAAATCTTTTTGTAAAGAATTCTATGAGGAGCATTTTAATAAAGCAATCAAAATTAAAAAAATAAAAAATAAAAATCAAACAATTCTAAGCATAAGAGAAATTAAGCTACAGGATTTCAGGTTAGTGTGAACTGGAAATATTCAGTATCAGATTAATATTTGATATTAATGTTTGTTTGTTGGTGTATGTGTCAGTACTTAGAATGACCGTGGTAAATATTAGTAACAAGACAGGGCTCACATGTGACAACACCAGGTTTCTTCCCTGTTGCTTCAGGCTCTGCCTGTGGTGAAAAAGTTGTTGGGATTTTCCTTCTTTGACCAGCTTTGTTATGGGTAAGATTTGTTTCATCTTGAAGCCACCACCTTTCAGGGTATTTTTACAAGACTAGGAGATCTTCAACTATGCCTCCATGAAAAGCAATTGGTATTTCTCTCCCTGTGCCCAGGCCCTCAGGAGAGAAAAATAAATAGAGTGGGGAGTGGGAAAAAGCCTTCTGAACTCAAGAGATTTCTTGTTCAGCCTTTATGTAAAAAGTTAACTTGTAAATGGACTATTTTAATTGACTTGAAAGTAAACACTTAAAATGAAATCTATAGAAAATTGGCCAAGATAAATTTTAGGACCCATGATCTGGGAAATATCCAGTACTGAATTGCTATCTGCTATTGAAGGTGGCTTAAACTTGTTGGTTTGATTGATACAGAAATGTCCGTAGAGTTATCAATGTTAAGTATCATATTATTGTTGTTCCCAGGTGTACTAGAGGTCAAATAAGACCTTATGCCATCTTTTACAGGTTTGTCAACAAGAAAAGTAACTCAATGTAAAAAAAAAAAAAACAAAAAGAAAAACTTTTTAGAAAAGTAAGATATGTGTTTTCAGTAGAAGATGTAAGACATAAGATATTGAATTATTCATGATCAGGATTCTCTGAGATTGGACCGAGTTTAGTTGGATAAATGGATTTTTTGTTAGAAATGGACTGGAACAAGCCTGGATTAGGTTTCTCCCTCAAGTATTCTTAAAACACTGCTTTTGAGGACAGACCATGTGAGTTTCCTTGCCTCTAAGTGATTTGTATTATTTGCTTTTGAGGCCTATGGTTACTTTGGTTAAGGAATGTGTATTGTCTCACAGTGACTGATGATCTTAACCAAGTGTTTTAAAACTTTTTGACAAGCTTCCCAATATCAAATTTTAATTAAAGTTCTTTTGGTTTCCAGCTAGCTTTGGGATACATTAGATGGCCCCCGAGTTGTCTTAAAGAGAAACATTTAGCTATAATTATTTTGTATCATTCATAATTCTGGCTACTGTAACCAAGTTTCTTTATCAATTAATCAGATATTTAACCATACCTTTTTGTACTCTGATGCTGTGACAAAAAGTGTTTCATTATCAAGGAAAGTGAAAGTGTTAACACTCAGTCGTATTTGACTCTTTGTGATCTCATGGCCTGTAGCTTGCCAGGCTCATCTGTCCATGGAATTCTCCAGTCAAGAATACTGGAGAGGGTTGCCATTCCCTTCTCCAGGGGATCTTCCCAACCCAGGAATCAAACCCAGGTCTCTAGCATCATGGGCAGATTCTTTACCATCTGAACCACCAGAGAAGCCCTTCATTATCAAAACAGTTCACAGAAAGGCATAGAAGCAGTTACAATAGCTCCTCCTCAAGGTGATGACTATGCAAGGCCTCTAGCCCACTGACTAAAATCAAGAAACTGTCTTGCCCTTGGGGCCCCTAGATCACAGGCCAGAAATTTTTACTCCCGGACAGGCAGAGTCGACACCCCTACTCAGCCTTGAAGCAGTTACATAAGATGGACATCACGCCTCTGCTTCCAATAAGAGTATGGGAGTTAAATCTCTGGGGGTGGGGGATGGAGGGTGAAATGGGGGGAAGGGGCAGGGCACAAACTTTGGAGGAATCAGGTAGCCTGAGGACAGGAAACGGATTAAATGGAAGCAAATCTGTCCAAGATGGCGGACTCGTCCTTGAACCTCAGTATGCATTGTTTATAACACATCAGCAAGCTAAGTGAAGGAGGTCACTTAGTTTTTGAAGGGGGTCGCCATTATCTTCATCACCTCCACCACAGTTTGGCCTCAGGTCAAACAACAGGGAGGGAACACAGCCCCGCCCATCAACAGAAAATTGGATTAGAGGTTTACTGAGCGTGGCCCCACCCATCAGAACAAGACCCAGTTCCCCCCCTCAGTCTCTCCCATCAGGAAGCCTCCATAAGCCTCTTATCCGTCTCCATCAGAGGGCAAACAGAATGAAAACCAGTCACAGAAAACTAACCAAACTGATCACATGGACCACAGCCTTGTCTGACTCAGTGAAACTATGAGCCATGCTGTGTAGGGTCACCCAAGACGGACGGGTCATGGTGGAGAGTTCTGACAGAATGTGGTCCACTGGAGAAGGGAATGGCAACCACTTCAGTATTCTTGCCTTGAGAACCCCATGAGCAGTATGAAAAGGCAAAAAGATAGGACACTGAAAGATGAACTCCCCAGGTCGGTAGGTACCCAATATGCTACTGGAGATCAGTGGAGAAATAACTCCAGAAAGAATGAAGAGATGGAGCCAAAGCAAAAACAATACCCAGTTGTGGATGTGACTGGTAATAAAAGCAAGGTTCGATGCTGTAAAGAGCAATATTGCATTGGAACCTGGAATGTTAGGTCCATGAATCAAGGCAAATTGGAAGTGGTCACACAGGAGATGGCAAGAGTGAACGTCGACATTCAGGAATCAGTGAAACTAACACCCAAAAAAGGTGTCCTTTTCATAATAGGAGACTAGAATACAAAAGTAGGAAGTCAAGCGATACTGGGAATACAGGCAAACTTGCCTTGGAGTACAAAATGAAGCAGGGCAAAGGCTAACAGAGTTTTGCCAAGAGAACGCACTGGTCATAACAAACACCCTCTTCCAACAATACAAGAGAAGACTCTACACATGGACATCACAAGATAGTGATAATCAGATTAATTATATTCTTTGCAGCTGAAGATGGAGAAGCTCTATACAGTCAGCAAAAACACGACCTGGAGCTGACAGGCTCAGAACATGAACTCCTT
Organism: Moschus berezovskii; assembly: GCF_049115385.1. Taxonomy (NCBI): domain Eukaryota; kingdom Metazoa; phylum Chordata; class Mammalia; order Artiodactyla; family Moschidae; genus Moschus; species Moschus berezovskii. The sequence goes on from NC_142463.1 coordinate 9,733,000, forward strand.
ATTGCCAAATTCAGACTTAAAGTGAAGAAAGTAGGGAAAACCACTAGACCACTCAGGTATGACCTAAATCAAATCCCTTACAATTATACAGTGGAAGTGAGAAGTAGATTCAAGGGATTAGATCTGATATACAGAGTGCCTGAAGAACTATAGACAGAGATTCATGACATTGTACAGGAGGCGGTGATCAAGACCATCCCCAAGAAAAAGAAGTGCAACAAGGCAAAATGGTTGTCTGAAGATGCCTTACAAGTAGCTGAGAAAAGAAGAGAAGCTAAAGGCAAAGGAGAAAAGGAAAGATATACCCATCTGAATGCAGAGTTCCAAAGAATAACAAGGAGAGATAAGAAAGCCTTCCTCAGTGATCAGTGCAAAGAAATAAAGGAAAACAACAGAATGGGAAAGTCTAGAGACCTCTTCAAGAAAATTAGAGATTCCAAGGGAATATTTCATGCAAAGATGGGCACAATAAAGGAAAGAAATGGTACAGACCTAACAGAAGCAGAAGATATTAAGAAGAGGTGGCAAGAATACACAGAAGAATGATACAAAAAAGATCTTCATGACACAGATAACCATGATGGTGTGATCACTCACCTAGAGCCAGACATCCTGGAATGTGAAGTCAAGTCAGCCTTAGGAAGCATCACTAGGAACAAAGCTAGTGGAGGCGATGGAATTCCAGTTAAGCTATTTCAAATCCTAAAAGATGATGCTGTGAAAGTGCTGCACTCGATATGCCAGCAAATCTGGAAAACTCAGGAGTGGCCACAGGACTGGAAAAGGTCAGTTTTCACTCCAATCCCAGAGAAAGGCAATGCCAAAAAATGTTCAAACTACTGCACAATTGCACTCATCTCACGTGCTAGCAAAGTAATGCTTCAAAGTAATACTATTGAAGCCAAGCGAGGCTTCAATAGTACGTGAACCATGAACTTCCAGATGTTCAAGCTGGATTTAGAAAAAGCAGAAGAGCCAGATCAAATTGCCAACATCCGCTGGATCTTCGAAAAAGCAAGAAAGTTCCAGAAAAACATTTATTCTGCTTTATTGACTACACCAAAGCCTTCAACTGTGTGGATCACAGCAAACTGTGGAAAATTCTTCAAGAGATGGGAATACCAGACCATTTGACCTGCCTCCTGAGAAATCTGTAGGCAGATCAAGAAGCAACAGTTAGAACTGGACATGGAACATCGGACTTGTTCCAAATAGAGAAAGGAGTACATCAAGTCTGTATATTGTCACCCTGCTTATTTAACTTATATGCAGAGTACATCATGCAAAATGCCAGGCTGGATGAAGCACAAGCTGGAATCAAGATTGCCAGGAGAAATATCAATAACTTTAGATATGCAGATGACACCACCCTTATGGTAGAAAGCAAAGAACTAAAGAACCTCTTGATGAAAGTGAAAGAGGAGAGTGAAAAAATTGACTTAAAACTCAACATTCAGAAAACTAAGATCATGGCATCTGGTCCCATCACTTCATGGCAAATAGATGGAGAAACGATGGAAACAGTGACAGACTTTGTTTTTCTGGGCTCTAAAATCACTGCAGATGGTGATTGCAGCCATGAAATTAAAAGACGCTTGTTCCTTGGAAGAAAAGCTATGACCAACCTAGACAGCATATTAAAAAGCAGAGACATTACTTTGCCAACAAAGGTCCATCTAGTCAGAGCTATGGTTTTTCCAGTAGTCATGTATGGATGTGAGAGTTGGCCTATAAAGAAAGTTGAGCACTGAAGAATTGATGTTTTTGAACTGTGTTGTTGGAGAAGACTCTTGAGAGTCCCTTGGACTGCAAAGAGATCCAACCAGTCCATCCTAAATGAAATCAATCCCGAATATTCATTGGAAGGACTGATGCTGAAGCTGAAACTCCAATACTTTGGCCTCCTGATGGGAAAAACTGATTCATTTGAAAAGACCCTGATGCTAGGAAAGATTGAAGGCGGGAGGAGAAGGGGACGACAGAGGATGAGATGGTTGGATGGTATCACTGACTCAATGGACATGAGTTTGAGTAAGCTCTGGGATTTGGTGATGGACGGGGAAGCCTGGCGTGCTGCAGTCCATGGGGTCGCAAAGACTCGGACATGACTGAGCAACTGACCTGACTGAAACTGAAAGCTAAATGACACACCCACCAGTGGGTGGTGGCCCAATTCCATATAAAGAAACTTTTAAGGAAAGAAAATGTAAATGAGAAAGCTTTTAGATAAACTGTTAAGAATGATTATGCTTTAGAAATATGTCTAAAATATTCTCTCCAGATTTTTGTAACTTGAAATTCTAGAGTTACACTAAATTAAGTGAGGGAAGTTGTTGAATAGCTATTCCCAAATAAAACACTGAAACATTAATTACTGAATATTGGCTTCCTCTTACAGAGAAACTAAAGGTATTTGGGCCTCCCTGTTGGTTCAGCAGTAAGGAATCTGGCTACAATGCAGGAACCATAGGAGAGGCAATTTCAGTCCCTGGGTCAGGAAGATCCCCCGGAGGAAGGCATGGCAACCCACTCCAGTATTCTTGCCTGGAGAATCTCACGGACAGAGGAGCCTGATGGGCTACAGTTCATAGATCGCAAACAGTGGGACACGACTGAAGCAACTTAGCACACATGCAATATGGTTCTTCACATCATCAGACTTTCCTTTCACCACCAGGCACACCCTTTGTGCTTTGACCCAGCCCCTTCATTCTTTCTGGAGTTATTTCTCTGTTCTTCCCCAGGAGCATATTGGACACCTACCAACCTGGAGTGCTCATCTTCCAGTGTCATATCTTTTTGCCTTTTCATACTGTTCATGGGACTCTCAAGGCAAGAATACTGGAGTGGTTTGCCATCCCTTCTCCAGAGAACTCTCCATTATGCCCCGTCCATCTATGGCATGGCTCATGGCTTCACAGGGTTACGCATGGCTGTGATCCATGTGATCATTTTGGTTAGCTTTCTGTAATTATAGTTTTCATTCTGGAGTCTGTGGGTTGTAGTTCTTGCTTCTTCTCCCTGATAGATGAGGATAAGAGGCTTGTGCAAGCTTCCTGATGAGAGGGACTGACTAAGGGGAAATTGGGTCTTGCTCTGGTGCACAGGGCCATGCTCAGGAAAGTTTTAATCCAGTTGTCTGCTGTGCTCCCTCACTGTTAGTTGTTTGGCCTGAGGCAACCCAATCCTAGGGTCTACAAGCTCTTGTTGTTTTGTTGTTGTTTAGACTCTTCTACCCCTAGGACAGCAGCACACCAGGATTCCCTGTCCTTCACTATCTTCCAGAGTTTGCTCAGATTCATGCCTACAGGCTCTATGGTAGGGCTGCTGACAACCTCCTAGAGGACTTATGCCAGCCTCCCAAGACTGTTGCTGCTGCTGATGCCCTGTCCCTGCAGCAGGTGACAGCTGACCCATGCCTCCACAGGAGACCCTGAAACACTCACAGGCAGGTCTGGCTCAGTCTGTTGTGGGTCACTGCACCTTTCCTCAGAGAAAATTAAGAAAGAGCATTAAGGTATGTGCAAAGGCCCTGAGACAACAAAGAGACTCCTCCATCCCAAGAACTAAAAGAAGGCCACGGTGCTAAAGCACAAACACGGAAGGGAACAAAGGGTGGCAGAGGCCAGATGGCTCAAGACTTTACAGGCCGTATTAGCCAACAGGAGATTTTTTATTTATTTTCAGTTGGGCTTCGTTGCGGCACGAGGGCTTTCTCTAGTTGTGATGCATGGGTTTCTCATCTCGCTGGCTTCTCTCAGCTGAGCACAGGCTCTAGAGTATTTGGGCTTCAATAGTTACAGAGCACAGGTTTGGTTGCCCCACCACATGTGTGATTTCCCCAGACCAGGCTTGAACCCATGTCCCCTGTATTGGCAGACAGATTTGTAACCACTGGACCACCAAGGAAGTCCAGCAATAAGAGATTTTTTATTTCAAGACAATGGGAGGAGACTCTGAAAGACCTGGAACATTTTAGGGCCTGTTTTACCATGTTTTGCATTAGCCAAAGATGACTGCTGCAAGTGGGCAACATCTTAGAGAGGGGTGAGGGGAGAGTGGGCAGTGTGACACACCTGATGCATTTAGAGTGTTTGGCCCAGTATCTGGCACAGAGGAGGCATCCATTGATGAAACTGACATTATTACCCCATCACCCAACCTCCCCACCTCCCGAGTGGGAAGTGAACTGACACCACCTTGGCCCCACAGGCCAACCTAGCTTGTTACGCCAGGACCCAAAGTATGCTCGCTTTTGTAATAGTAGCTTTAACAGGTAACTGGTGGGGTATCAGGTCCTGGTCCCTGTGGATTCAGAAGGGAGCCTAGGGGGATAACTGGTCACTGGAAAAGACTCCTGCTCTCACCTACCCCACACCTACCAACTGGGAGAACAGGTAGGGGTCAGTCCAAGCCAGAACATGTCAGAGGTGATGACAAGAGTCAGGAATGCCTGGGCTAAGGACTGGGGAGACACAGAGGTCAGAACAGGAGCCAGGGAACCAAGAAAGAGCAGAGTGGGGCGGGGAGAGGATGGCAGGTCTATTTGCAGGTCAAATGGCTCTGCGGCAGCTCCTTTGACATGTCTGTTCCCATCTCCCCAGAAGAAGCAAACCCTTCTCCAGCCCTGATGCCCCCTGCCTTTCTCCCTCACTTGCCAGCTTCCTGAACACGTGCAGTCTACACTTTCCCCACCCACCGCTCTCTGGCTTCCGTCCCCATCACTCTGCAGAAATCCCGCTAGCAAAAGTCCCCAGGCACCTGACCAGCCTCTTTGACCCTAGGTTTCCTCCTCTGCCCACCCTGACTGTGCTTTCTCCTCCAAGGGCATCTTTCTGATCTGCTTCCTAAAACGTCAGTGCTCCTGAGAGCTCTGCCTGGACCATCATCTCTTCTCACTCCACACCCTCTCTCAAAGCCACCTGGTCCACTCCAGTGGCTCCCAGCACCTCCTTGGGGCTGGGAACCCCCAAAGTATCTCCCCAGCTATTGCTCCCAGCTGCTGGCTATGAACAGTCCACGTGACAGTCCTCCACACCCTCTCCTCCAGCACGTGGAACACTGAACTCACTAACTCCCGAACATCCGGGAAGAACCTTCCCATCATCTTGCCCTCCCCACCTCCAACAACGTGCTCTCCTCCTGTAAACTGTTTTTTCTAACTGGTCTCACATGCCTCTTCTCTCGCACAGAGGGAGCTTTCTACACATACAGTCATCACTGTTTACAGATTCCACATGGGTGAGCTCATCGAGTCACTAAAATTTACTTGTTTAACCCCAAAATCAATACTCTTGATGCTTTCGCTGTCATCTTGGACAGACACAGAGCAGTAAAACACCTGGGTCACCTGATGTGCAAGTTCCCAGCTGAGGCTGAACAAGCAGACGCTTTGTCTTCTAGTTTCGGCTGATACTGTAAACACATGTCCCCTGGGAGATCGATTGGTCGCTATTTTTTCCCATTTTTGTGCTTGTGGAGGTGATTTTGCTGTTTAAACTGGCCCCCAAGTGTGGCGCTGAAGTCTGGCATTCCCAAGCACAGGAAGGTTGTGACGGGCCTTGAGGAGTAAATATCAGTGTTAGATGAGTTTTGTTCGGGGATATTTGGGTCCAGTGGTTAAGAAACACTGTGCTTCCACTGCAGGGGGCACAGGTTCAATCCCTGGTTGGGGAACTAATATCCTACATGCCAAGGCCAAAAATAAAAAAAGGGATAAAAGGATGGGCTTTGTTCAGGAGTGAGTTACAGTGCTGTTGGCTGTGAGTTCCACATTAATGACTCGACACTGTATATAAGTAAGGTATCTTTCAAGAGAAACACACATAAAGCATGGTCATATATCGATCAGTTGATGAGAATGTCGTGGTCAGAGGCTCGTAGGAAGCTCTGACCTATATTCCCTGTGCTGGCAAAGCCTCTGGATCTGCTAATTCAGTGTTTGTGGTAACTGCCACAAAGACTGAGAACTGAGCATACTAGTCTGATCACGCAGCCGCCTTCCTTCCCGAGGCCCTCCTCTGCACATGAGATAATCCAGACCACTTAGCAGAGTATTCCAGGTCTTGGTCCAGAACATCCTTGCTTTCTAGCGCCACCACTGATAGGGCCCACAGTGATAAGATGGCTCGTTATGTCGACCTCGCAAGCAAGCAGAGAATAAATCACAGTGATCTGTTAGACTGACCAAATTGCCCAAATGGCATCCTGTTATCTCACTGGCGCCTATCTTCTCAACGTTGCGAGATCACTGGATTCTAGACCTCTGGCTACGTGACATCCTTTCGGAGAGCTTTTCATGGGTGGGGTATAAGAAGGACTCCGTCAGATAGGGAGGACACTGGTTCTCCTTAAGAGCCAGTCACCCTCTGCCTTCCCTCTATTAAATTTCCTTTTCTTGCCTGACTGCCCAGCTCGCTCTCTTTTCTCTGCACTCGCCTTACACCCACCGCTCCCTCCTCCAACCCACTCTCCAAAGCTTTCCCATCATCTCCCACTGCAGGCTCTAAGCCCTCTGCCTCAAGGGCTTTCCTCCTTGTCGCCTCTTGCTGAACTCCTGCACATCCTTCCAGCTTAAGTGCCCCGTTGTCCGGGGCTTCCTCTGGCAGAGCTTGACACTCCCCTCTCTGTCCCATGTCTCTCATAGCTCTGCTTCAGAGTCACGCCCAATCTATTCACGTGCCTTCTCTCCCCTGTACTTGCTGATAGCTTGGAGAAGAGTGCAGAGCGGGGTAGCTGTGTGTGTCTCTCTCTTTGCAGAGTGCACGCGCTTCACACATCATTCATTCCATAAACGTAAACGGAGGCCTAACATGGTACTAACAGGCCCCATACTAGGCATCCAGGGTCCAGCACTGCCCCACACGTGTGTGGCACTGGGCGTGTGTAATAGTGTGTGGGATATGCCACACTTGCCGTGGACCTGTAGTGTTTGTGGCTCTCGGACACATCGTCCATTGAATTCAGGCCCATGTGACCTGCTGATAAAGAACATCTTAGAAGCTAGCCCAACAGGCTGCATCCAGGCACTAACGAGAAACCATCCAGGGTATGCCCTGCCTGCCCTCCCCACTCCCCAACAGTCACTGCCTGACCCAGGTTTTGTCTTTTTGTCCCAAAGACAGCATCCATCCCATGAGATTTCCTCTGGTGAGCCGTCTGTCTCCCATCCTTTTTCTGCCTTCCTTCAGCTCAGGGAGAAGAGGTGAGGAATAGGGAAAGGCAGAGGAAGCCATATGGGGACCCACCACACGCCAGGCGTGTGCAGGCAGTTCACACATGTCAGAGGCAGTGGTAGGAAGGGCCTCCTCTGTGCCGGGCACTGTCTGGCACTGTGCCTCTGTTGGCTGGGCTAATCCTCGTGCCAACCCTCCGAGGTAGGTGGTGCTACCATCTCACTGCCCAGACAGGGAACTGACGCCCAGCACAGAGATGCAGTGGCCACGCCGGATTCAGGTCACAAAGCCACCGCCCTGCACTGCACTTACTGTCCTCACAGGGCACGCCTCACGGGCATAAGATGTCTCACTGTACACCCAAGAAACAGACCTGAACGTACCAGAGGTGAGATTCAAATCCAGGGTTGTGAGATTCCAGATGCATATGGACCCATATGTAGGGGTGCTTGAGCTCCAGCTGGAGGGGAGTGAGAGCCAGATGCAGATGTCCCCTGCCGTCAGGCACTTCCTTCACCTGCCTGCCCCATTAGACAGGGAGGCACCCGCTCTGGACAGGACTTGTCCACCCCGAGTCCTTTCTGCTGGAGGCCATCCTTACACCCGTGTGTCTCAGGGCCCCCATCTGTGTGCCTGTCCAGGTTGGTGCTAGTGGTAAAGAATCTGCCTGCCAATGCAGGAGACACAAGAGACATTGATTCAATCCCTGGGTGGGGAAGATCCCCTGGAGGAGGAGGGCGTGGCAACCCACTCCTGTGTTCTTGCCTGGAGAGTCCCATGGACAGAAGAGCCTGGCGGGCTGCAGTCCGTGGGGTCACAAAGAGTCAGACACGACTGAAGAGACTTAGCCCACAGGCAAGCGGGGAGACCCTGCCAACCGCTCCTGGTCCCCTCTTTATCTGTGTAACCTAGCGCCAAACACAGTACCTGGCACAGAGCCAAACCCTAGGAATGATTCTTGGATTTAAAGAATGGGGTAGGGAGGAGGGTGAAGGACAGGCAGCTGTGCAGGGGTTGGGGAGGGGCTCGGTGTACATATTCTGGGGAGAGATGGGGCTGTGTATGTAGGGGAGAGGCTGACTTTCTGTGTAACCCCTCGTGCGCTGTGTCAGGGTGCAAAGACTGAACTAGATTCCAGCAGCAATGGGAGCCTGGGCCTAGCGACTGTTCCCTGATATCTGTGCAGTCGTAAGAGGCTGTGCAGCTGGTGCTGGACTTATCAGCTGGTATTAAGGCCAAGTGGGTGAGTTCCTGATGGTCTGGGGCTGATCTGTGTTGCATCTTGCTAACGACAAGCCCCTAAAAAATGTCCATTGGTGGGGACTGATTTGCTCATTCAACAGGTGAGTCCCACCTGCAGCAAGTTCAAATAAAATCAACTATTTCAATGCCATCCGATGATGAAAGCTCAGGGCCGTAGAAGTCCCGAGATGAGGCCTGAAGCCATCTGGGGCTGCACAATCAGGGAAAGCTTCTTGGAAGAGTGGGCCAGGCAAGGAGAAAGGCGAGGGAAAAGCATCCAGGTGGGGACTATTGATAGGCAAAAGCATGTGGGCTGGAGACAGAATTTGGGACTCAGTTCCACAGGTCACTGAAGCCGTGAGAACGAAAGGCCCTGAGGAGTAACTGGAGAGGGAGGAGAGTCTGGAGCAGCCCACAAAGTCCCAGGAAGAATCAGAAGGAATTTCTGGAAAGGAGAGGCCTCGGCTCCTCCCACACAAGGCCAGCGATGGAAAGACAAGCCAGGGGTCAGAGTGGACCTGTGGTTGTCCCCAAGAGGATGCCAGGATTTTTAGGCTCAGTGCCCTGAAAGGAGGGCAACCATAAGTTTCCTGGGCCTCATGAGAGGCAGTCCTGGGAGACTGGGGCCCAGCCAATGGCAGTTCCCGGCCCAGCTGCTCCTCCTCCCGGCCCGGGCACACCCAGGCTGCCTGCCGAAATCTGCAGGCTCTGTCCTAGGTTTCCCCAAACACCCTCCCTGGTTCTGACATGAATGCCAGCTGCCCGCCAAGTTGGAGTGCTGGCGGCCAGGACCCGGTGCCCAGAGAGCCCTGAGGAGTAGCTGCTCAGGTAAGGCCAAAGGCCATCTGTGTCCAGAGGTGCCCTCGGCACACCTGGCACACCCAGCTGCAGGAAGATGTCGCGGACTGCGAGTCCGGGGAGTGGCCGGGGCGCACGGCCATCCTGACGGTGGAGGAGGGAAGGGCCCCTCCCACCCCTGCTCTGGGCTTTCCCCCTTCTTCCTCAGCTGTGAGCAGAGCGGGGAGCCGGGGACTGAGGGGGAGAGGGGCTCACAGAGGAGCCAGGAGCTGAGCAGGTGGGGCATCCCTGCCTGGGCCTGCGAAACCCCGCCCCCGCTCTGGGTTGGGCTGGGCGGGGAGCCCCTGGGCTGCAGCCTCCTCAGATGTTCCCTGAGAAGCTGCCAGGGGTTCCGCCCACCGCAGGCGGGACTGAGCCGAGAGCAGTGGGTGATTTCAGAGCAGGGGCCCCACGTTCAAGTTGTAGGTGGTATGGACAGGACAGCATAGAGACAGGGTAGGGGCAGAGTCACCCCAGCCTCCCTCCCTGGGGACCTGTGGGGCTGGGGCAGGGCACGGGCACAGCAGGCAGCTTCCCAAACCAGAGGAAAGGGGCCCAGACCCAGAGTGTGGGCCATGACGCTAGCCTGCCTGGGTTCAAACCCCAGCTCTGCCGCTGACCATCTGTGTCACTGTGGGCAAATGAACTAACCTCTTTGTGCTCCACTTTCCGCCTTTGTAAACGGGGAATAAAACCTATACCTTTTTGTACAGTTGCTGTATTGATTCATGCCAAGTGCTCAGATAATATGGGGGGGGTGGGCGTGGAGGGGAGGACAGCATGGTGACCTCCAACCTGGAGCAGACTTGGAAATGACAGCAGGAACCCCTTAAAGCAGAAGGCTGTGCAGACAGGCTCCCTGAGGTTCTGGGGAGCCCAGGAGGGTAAGACCATGCTGCATGCATCACTGGACCCCCCAGGAACCAGACAGAGTTTCCAAGAGCACACACAGGCACTCCTCACTCTGAACCATAGTCACGTTGCCTAACTGGAGGGAAATCGGATTCCTGTGTGCTCACAAACTCACCAGTAGAACTGACCAGAGTAGCATTTCTCATTTTGGTGTCTTGACAAGGCCGTCCCACAAGATGACAAAAAGAAAAAGTTCTGTGATCAGAAGAGTTGATGCAGTGCTACCTATTCTGTCCCCCTTATTCATATACAATGTGAATGTATTTACAGGGTCAAGTAAAGGGACCTGTTTAACTTTGCACTGAACATAGTGCTTGCCTGCTGCTGCTGCTGCTAAGTCACTTCAGTCGTGTCCGACTCTGTGCGACCCCATAGACGGAAGCCCACCAGGCTCCCCCGTCCCTGGGACTCTCCAGGCAAAAACACTGGAGTGGGTTGCCATTTCCTTCTCCAATGTGTGAGAGTGAAAAGTGAAAGTGAAGTCGCTCAGTCGTGTACAACCTTTAGTGATCCCACGGACTGCAGCCTACCAGGCTCCTCCATCCATGGGATTTTCTAGGCAATAGTACTGGAGTGGCTTGCCATTGCCTTCTCCGACAGTGCTTGCCTACCTTTCTTAAACACGGAATCCTTCTCTTTGCTTCTGTTGCCAGGCCATTGAGCAGGGTTCCATGGAACGCCAGTTTGGGAAGCACAAGAACACGCGGCTCCTCTATGAAGCCTAACATACAAAGAGAATCAATGTTCCTTCCTTTTTGTTTCAGCTGGTTTGCCATTGGCCTTGCTTCAGATGAGTCACATATGAGCAGGACAACTGCCCGGATATTTCTAATGTTAGACCAGATGGGAGTTTGGGGACAAGGTTCCAACCTTCTCTTTAGCCCCATCTCCCAAGCCAAGTAAAAGGCACAGAACAGGTTCCCCTTGGGAGAAGGCTGTCTAAGCGGAGAGAGCCGTGCTCAGAAAGGAAAAAAAAGTCATTCCAAAATCTGGACCACCGAGGAGGAGGAAAGTTCTGGGTTAAGACAGAGAGGGAAGGCGGCATTAGCCACCCCCTCAAGCCCTGGGAGGAGCAAGGAGCTTCGCTCACTTTTATGGGGGAGAGTTGGTTCTGGGCTGAATCACCTGTGCTCCAGGCCCACCTCTGCACCTGATCAGGTGCGACCCTGCATAACCCCTCTGAACCTTAGTTCCCCCATCTGCACAGGGGACGAGGATAGAGCCCAGCTCTGCCGTGGCCGTGAGGATCAAAGCTGATGACCCAGTCTATAAAGCAGGGAGAGGGAGTGCTCTCTAAACGTGGGAAATGACCATCATCCTCTCTCCGCAGTAGCCGCCGACGCCGGGGGCCACCATGAACTGGGGGGTCTTCGAGGGGCTCCTGAGCGGGGCCAACAAGTACTCCACAGCCTTCGGGCGCATCTGGCTGTCCCTGGTCTTCATCTTCCGCGTGCTGGTGTACCTGGTGACGGCCGAGCGGGTGTGGGGCGACGACCACAAGGACTTCGACTGCGACACGCGCCAGCCAGGCTGTTCCAACGTCTGCTTCGACGAGTTCTTCCCCGTGTCCCACGTGCGCCTCTGGGCCCTGCAGCTCATCCTGGTCACCTGCCCCTCACTGCTCGTGGTCATGCACGTGGCCTACCGCCAGGCCCGGGAGAAGAGGCACCAAGAGGCCGTCGGGAAGGACGGCGGGCGTCTCTACCTGGACCCCGGCAAGAAGCGGGGAGGGCTCTGGTGGACATACGTCTGCAGCCTGGTGTTCAAGGCCGGCGTGGACGCCGCCTTCCTCGGCGTGTTCCACTCCATCTACCCCAGATACACCCTCCCCCGCGTGGTCAAGTGCCACGCGGCCCCGTGTCCCAACGTGGTGGACTGCTTCATCTCCAAGCCCGAGGAAAAGAACATCTTCACTCTCTTCATGGTGATCACGGCCCTCATCTGCATCGTCCTCAACCTGGTGGAGCTGGCCTACCTGGTGAGCAAGAGATGCCGGGAGTGCCTGGCGGCCAGGAAAGCCCGGTCTGAGAGCCTGGACCACCGCCTGGACTGGGTCACCTCTTCTTCCAAACAGGGCGATCTCCTCTCGGGCGACCTCATCTTTCTGGGCTCAGATGTTCCCCCTCCACTCTTACCAGACCACCCTCAAGACCATGTGAAGAAAACCATGCTGTGAGGGGCTGCCTGATCAGGCCTGGGTTGGAAGGACCCGGGAGCCAAGGTGCAGCCTTGCGGGTGGGGATGCTGAGCTGAGAGTAGGGACAGCCAAGAGGGAGAGTCAGGTGGCCTGGGTTCAAGCCCTTTCTCCCCAAGCTCCTGCCACCGGCACCAGCGGTGTGGCCTTGGGCAAGTTACCGCCCGGAGCCGAACCTCGGTTTCCTTTGGTATATGATGGAGATGATGAGTCCTGCTGCTCGAGGCCGGCACTGGGAGGAGGGGTTTAATAGGAGTATATACGTGCACAGGCCTTCAAAGTGTGGGGTCCACGGACAGGGCTTAATAAAATTCAATTCATTCACTGATTCAAGGTGACCTTTGCGCCTTCAACCTTGGCGAGCTTTATTGACTCCTTTCATCAACTTCTCAGCCCCTGCACAGGGCTGCACTTGATCTAGCCAGGTAAGAGGACCCCCAGCACTCCTGAGAGGTCATGCTCCTTGCTCCGGGTCAAGTCTAGCCTTTATCCCCAGTTGCAGTTTTAGGCCCATGGGTTGTCTGCAAAGAGAATAATGCTTAGTGAATAAGCAGTTGTGTGTCTCAGGGGAAAGTTCATGGATTTCTAGTCATAACACTTGACTTTGAACCCAAGTTCCACTGGGACTCTGGGAGAGCAACTGCAGCTCCTCTCCAAAGTGGGTTAATAATATCGAGTTGGTGGGATGGCTGCGAGGCCGGATGAGCTCACAGCTTTGGACGAGGTTAGCCGGCTGTAAAAGGTCACATAAACGTTAATTATTAGTATTAGGAAGTGCTCTATAAATGCTTGTGAGAAATGAGACAGAGGAGCCCCTCCCTGGTTGCACATTAACCTTCCCTATCCCAGGCCCAAGGCCCCTCTGCAGCCCCCACCAGGTCAGGCTCTACTTCTCCAGAAGCCCAGGCCCGTGGAAGGTAGACTGTGAGGCTGTGCCTGGCCACATGCCAGCTGGAGAATTTCATGCTGCAACCTGCATTCCTTGTCTCCACCTGGGCAGTGGTGCCTCATCGAGAGGAACGGAGGGTGGGTTGTGGGTAGGCCCTCCCACCCCCGCATGTCTGACCACCACTCAGATACGTCCTGCCAGAGGCAGGGAGCGGGAGAAGGGGCAGTGCAATCCTGGGCTGAATCAAGGTTGCCCCTTTCCATAGATGTGAGCCGCTGCAGGTCTCACCACCAGAGTTCCAGAGAAAAGGGTAGGAGAGAGGCCTAGGGACCAGAGGATGGGGACATTTAGGCAACAGCGTGGGAGGCAGGGGCAGGAAAAACACCATTTGATGCTGACCTGGGCCCAAGCATGAACATACCAGGCTCTGGCGCCTGTTCAGGCAGTTTCACCCATACACCTGTCAGCATGGTGAGCCAGACCCACTGAGCTGCAGAGAAGGCGTGGGCCAGCAGAGAAGAGCCACAGGTGTTTGCTCTGAACATGTGCCCGGGAAGCCCGCCCACCTGCCTGCCTGCCTGCCTGCCCACCCGGTCACTCTCGTTTGGCTCACTAGTTCAGAAAGCCCCACCCAGCAGGGAACTGAGGAACAAAAGCTGCCTCCGGGAGGTCCCCAGGCAGACGGGCAGACACGCCAGCCCAGGGACAGGAGAGTGGCTGCCAGAACCAAGCAAGGTGAGGACCAAATCGGGCAGGAGACTGAGCTGGGAGGCAGAGACCAGGTGGGCTGAGGGTTGGGCTGAGGGAGATGTAGGGGGAGACAGGATCTCTGGAGAAACTCCAGGGAAGCCCGAAGGAAGGCGAAGGACTGTCCTGCCAGACCAGAGGGAAGACAGGAGACTAAAGATGAGATAAAGTAAGAGGCAAGATGAGGAAATGGTGGGTTTCAATTGGGCTGAGCACACACAGAACACACAGATGTCTCCTGTGTGTTCACTGATCCAGGCTCAGTACCGAGTCCTAGGGAATCAGAGGTGGATGAGATACAGAGGCTGCCCTCCAGAAGCTGACAGTCTGGCATGGAAAACAGGGATAAATAGACCACTTAAGTACTCACGAGGCACTCTGCCAGGACAGATGGAGGAGGGTGCTCAGAAATTGTCCCAAAGGCACAAGGTCTGAAGATGGCTGATACCTGAGTCAGAGGCAGGGGAGGGGCCAGAGGCAGAGGCAGGGCAAGATGGCACTCCAGCTAAGGGGTGTGGAGGATGGAGCACACAGGACATGGCCTGAATGACACAACGGCCCATATGGGCAGCAAACAGCCAGCTTCCTTCCAGAGAAAGAAGGTGGCCCTGAAAGCAAAGGTAGATGGTGGGGAGGGGACCATGCCAGAATCTTGCCTCTGTCCCTTCCCCAGGCCCTCCCAAAGGCTGGAATGGTTAGAATTCCAGAGAACCCACTGGGGTCAGGACAGTCAGCCCTCAGGCCCAGCGCCGAAACAGGAGGTGGCAGGATGATACCAAGCTGCCTGTTTGCTTTGGAAGGGAATGTCAGGTGGGGGATGTCCTGGAGCCAGAAAGAAGATGAGGGTAGATATTATCTGAGGTCCTGGTTCACAGGGCCTGGCTCAGGCCGGTGCTCAGTTAGAGGAAGTTGAAGAATAAAGATACATGTCCCTCAGACTTCCCTGGTGGTCCAGAGGTTAAGACTCTAGGCTTCCACTGCAGGGGGCATGGGTTCAATCCCTGATTGGAGAAGTTCTGCATGCTATATGGTGTGGAAAAAAAAAAAAAAACAGATACACATCCCTCCCCTCCTGCCTGGTCCAGCCCGGCAGCTGACCGAACAGTGGATCATCCAACCCACATTTTTTTACTGTTTGTTTAGAAGTTGTGTGACCTGCAGAGCTGAAGGCTGGAGTCAGCGAGGTTGGTAGGCACATCATTACAAGATGATTACCCTTCACGTGTACCTATTACTTTATAGAATAAAATATGTCCTGATTTTGGAACTGGAAGATGGAAGCTCAAGACCAGCTCTGCCACTTCCAGCCATGCACCTTGGGCGGGTGCCTCTCGGGGCTTTAGCTCCCTCCCTCCCTCTGAATCTAGGACGATGGCAATCCCTACCCCACCAAGTCATGGCCAGTGTGGACACGATAACACGATGGTTGTGAAATCATGTGCCCATCACACCCTTAATGAAGGTGCCCATTTCCAGGTTCTTCCAGCCCTGTGACGCCGGGGGCGGAGATCGTCCACTCAGGGAAGCGAGGCCAGGGTCAGCATGAACTGGGCATTCCTGCGGGATGTGCTGAGCGGGGTCAACAAGTACTCCACGGCGCTGGGCCGCATCTGGCTGTCCGTGGTCTTCATCTTCCGCGTGCTGGTGTACGTGGTGGCGGCCGAGGAGGTGTGGGACGACGAGCAGAAGGACTTCGTCTGCAACACCAAGCAGCCGGGCTGCCCCAACGTCTGCTACGACCACTTCTTCCCCGTGTCCCACGTGCGCCTCTGGGCCCTGCAGCTCATCCTGGTCACGTGCCCGTCGCTCTTCGTGGTCATGCACGTGGCCTACCGCCAGGAGCGGGAACGGAAGCACCGCCGGAAGCACGGGCCGCACGCCCCATCGCTGTACGACAACCCCGACAAGAAGCGCGGCGGGCTCTGGTGGACCTACCTGCTGAGCCTCCTCTTCAAGGCGGCCGTGGACGTGGGCTTCCTCTACGTCTTCCATCGCCTCTACAAGGACTACGACATGCCGCGGGTGGTGGCCTGCTCCGAGGCGCCCTGCCCCCACACCGTGGACTGCTACATCTCCCGGCCCACCGAGAAGAAGATCTTCACCTACTTCATGGTGGCCACGGCCGTCCTCTGCATCCTCCTCAACCTCGGTGAGGTCTCCTACCTGGTGGGCAAGAGGTGCCTGGAGATCCTTGGCCCCAGACCCCGGGGGTCTCGGTGCCGGGCTCACCTGCCGGAGGCGTGTCCACCATATGCCCTCTCCCCGGGGGAGCACCCCCAAGATGGGAACTCTGTCCTAATGAAGGCTGAAATGACCACGGTTGATGCAGGTGGGTTTCCATAACCGGTGAGGTCGGCAGCTGAGACCACCAGAGCCTCTGCCTGCTCCGGAAAGCCAACACAGGTGCGGAAGGCAGATGTGGAGCTCCAGATGCCCACCCAGGGACCAATGCTAGGAAACAGTTTGGTCTCTGGGTCCTGAGCCCCGGGGGAGGCGGGTTGATAGCTGATGGGAATTTTTATATATGGCGATAGGGTATGTCAAGTCCTTAATAAATATGATTTTCTCAGTACTTTGCAGATCGGGGACAAGGAGGGATGGGAAGGAAAGTGGGGGGTGGGGGGGTCACAATGGACCTTAGAGAGGCAGCCAAGACCACTCAGTGGGCATCTGAGTCCTGGAACTTCAGATCCAGGTTTACCAATCACACACACACACACACACACACACTCTCCCACCACACACTCCACAGAGCATGCCCCCAGGAGGTGGTGGGAAGCCCAGAGGTTGATCCAGTGGTCTCTGGAGACTCTGCAACCAGCTGGTCAAAGCAGGAGGGGAGAGATCCTAGGAGACCCTGTGCCAGTGTGAGTTAGTGCCCCTCAGCTGAGCGCACATGGCTCCCCCATCCCAGCCTCCCTAACCCTGCCCAGCACAGGTACCCAGGGGTGAGTCCTTTGAAGGGTGAGGGGGAAGGCCTGGTGTGGGTGGGACGGCGCTGAGAGGGAGTCCTGGATGAGGCATCTGCCAGCATGTCTAGGAGGCCCATCCCCACAGGCCAGGACCCATGAAGCACCTCCAAGCTAACAGGTTCTTCACAGATCCTTAAGGCTGAGGAACTTCTCTTTACTGAATACATGATCCTTCCACCCTACACACACCACTCAGACCTCAACAGCTCCTAAAACAAGCTGGACTAGCTTGAGTCCCAGCACCCACGCCAGTCTGACTCTTGGGACAACTCTCTGGGAGACCCCCAGGTGCCTCCCATTCAGCAGCCCCTAAGCTGACCATGTCATCTTTCCCCAAACCTGCTGTCCTCAAGCATCACGGCCCACCCACCCCCCCAACACCCCACCATGAACAACCAGTTGTCCAAGCCAGGAACTGGTCTGGCGTCCTCCGCCCCTCCCCACCTCCCAGCCCCTCACGGCCCACATCTCAGTGTGGCACCAAACCCCACTAATTTCAGCCCCTAATAGTTTCCCGAGTCTGCCTGTCCTCTCCACCCCATAGCCTTACCCCTCCCACTGGGCCTCTCCCGCTGCCCTCCTCTGCAAGGACAGAGTGTGTACAAATCTGACAACATCGTTCCTCTGGCTTTGAAAGTCCTTCCACTACGGCCACCATCCCCACTGCCCTCCACCAGGCCCTGTTGACCTGCCCAGCCTCACAACACCTCCTCCTCTCTCCTGAAAAGTGAAAGTGGTAGTCACTCAGTTGTGTCCAACTCTTTGTAATCCCATGAACTGTAGCCCACCAGGCTCCTCTGTCCATGGAATTCTCCAGGCAAGAATACTGGAGAGGGTAGTGATTCCCTTCTCCAGGGGATCTTCCTGACACAGGGATCAAACCTGGGTCTCCAGCATAGCAGGCAGATTCTTCACCGTCTGAGCCACCAGGGAAGCCCCCTTTCTCCTGGTACCACCAATAACACATCAAACAGCTTGAGGATCCTCAACCAGACACATCACGCTGGGTCGTGCCTCCAGCCTTCAGACATGCTATTCCCTCTGCCTGGAATGCTCTTCCTCCCTCCTCTGGGATGCTTCCTCAAACCCCAGAGACAGCCTTAACCTCCTCCTGTGCCAGCTTCACCTGCACCTCAGCCACTCTCCCCAAATTGGAGGGGTCCATTCTCCCCATCAGTCTGTGAGCCCTTTACACATAGGACGCTGAGTCGTCCAGCTCCCCAGCTGCCTTCAATAAATGTTTGTTAAATAAGTAAATGGTCTATGAGCTGCTTGACAAAAGGGCCCGTGTCTCGTTTATCTGAATCTGAATCCTCCACCACACCTAGCCCAGGGAGTTCAGCAACATGTTTCCTTGTTTGTGTTTTTTGTTGTTGTTGTTTTAATTAATCCAGCCTACAATATATTTTGGCCACCTAATGTGAAGAACTGACTCATTGGAAAAGACCCTGATGCTGGGAAAGATTGAAGGCAGGAAGAGAAGGGGACGACAGAGGGTGAGATGGTTGGATGGCATCACCGACTCGATGGACATGAGTTTGAGCAAGCTCCGTGTATGTTTGAGAACATAATTTTAAAACAGTCTAGGAACATTTAGGAGAAAGAAATAAGGATACCATAATTAAATGAATTCAAGACATCCTTAGGGGTACAGTTTAGACAGCCATCCCTTGATATCCATGGAAGATTGGTTCCATATTCCTTTTCTTTAATTAATTTTTATTGGAGTAGAATTGCTTTACAATGCTGTGTTAGTTTCTCCTGTAGAGCAAAGTAAATCAGTTATATGTATACATATTAATACATCCCCTTTTTGGATTTCCTTCCCATTTAGGTCACCATAGAGCAGTGAGTAGGTTTCCTGTGATAGATAGTAGATTCTCATTAGTTAAATATTTTATACCTAGTAGTGTATATTTGCCAATCTCCCAGTTCAGCCCACCCCTATCCCTTCCCCCAGCTAAAGGTGTTATAGGTGAGGACACTTTGGCCTGGAGAGGAGAGGGGAACTTCCAAGTCCACAGGGATGAGCTGAATCTGTGGGGGGCTAGGTCCCCCATGACCCTTGGAGACCCTCCATTCCCACCCCTGATTATGGGACAAGATCAGAGAGTTACCCCCGTCTTCAGTCAGGGTCCCTGGAAGCAGGGCCAGCGGCAGGAGTTTGTGTGTGGGTAAGGAAGAACAAAGGAAGCAGGAGAGGGTGGAGCTGTGCAGGGTATGTCTTCTGTGAAACTCAGTCTTGACCTGAGCCCCATGGCATGAGGGGACCTTTGGATCATAAATCCCATCACAGAATTGTCCCCCTGGAGTAAAGAGCGTCAGATTTTGGAACTCCCATAGCTATCAGTCATTGGTTTCAGGCTTCCCCAAGCAGGAGGGCTGGTGGGGAAGGGTTGATGGGTCCCACTCCGTCAAGGTCAGTTCTCTGGGGGCAGCTATATGCCAAGAGTAGATGTCCCCCAGGAATGAGAGTGTGGGCGGGGCACCAAAACCATCCACTGACCACCTGACCCCAAGAAGCAAGATGGCCCCCACCACCAAGCCAGACCAGAGCTGTGACCACCCGGCCGCAGCGAACAGGGTGGCCATCTCAGCCAGTTCAGAACCAGCTGACCCCACACTGCTCAGCCCAAGGCAGCTCCCGCATGTAGACCTGCAGACCCGCCATAGACCACTCCCTCTGAGACTCCAGGCTCCTTACTTCAGGGGCTTCAAGGTCCAACACAGGGAAAGAGCATCACAGAACCTTGACTAACCCCACAGCAGGCCTTTTCACGGGTGCTCTGCCCAGAGGTCTTTAAGTCCCAAGCCACTGAGCCCTGTGGGGACGAAACACCTCCTGACCGGCCAGAAGCCGTCCTTCTCTGTCCTTCACCGCCATCTTCCTGGAAACTCTTCCCTCACTTTGGTCCTGCCATCTTTCTCCTCCTCCCTCTGCCCACCCGCAGAGCTGCACCTACTTCTCGTTCACTAAAGACTGGAGCGCGTGACTGTGGTCTTCCGGTATCCTCTCACAGCCCACAGCCACAGGGACCACGCGTGTGTCACTCTGCTGTCTTCATTCCATGCCAGCCTCGTGGCTCAGGACCTCCTCCCCCACTCCATTTAGCCAGCCACTCACAGGACCACACCCTGGACCTGTCTTCCCCCAGAACTGCTCCACCTCTAGACTCTTCCTTTTAGTTCAGGTCGGCAGCTGTTTACTGTTGACTTTTATGTGTCGAGTCCTGTCTAAGGTGCACAGGATCTGTCTGGGAAGAATCAGGCAGCAGTTCCTGACCTCATGGAGCTTACATGCTATGAAGAGCATGGCTGATGAACTCGTGACATGCTGGGGAAGCCAGGGTGTGGAGAGGGCAGTGGTGGCTGGGGAAGAGGGAGGGGAATTCAGGCACCCAGAAAAGCTTCCCTGGGACTTCTTAAACTGACACCTAGAGAAAAGGAAGATCTTACCAAAGAAAGAAGGGGATTCAGCAGAGGGGAGAGCAAATGAAAAGCCTAGCACAGAGATCAAACCTGATGCCAAGGATCGGAAGGAACCCAGGAGGGCTGGAGTCAGGCAAGCAGGTTCATAGTAGGTGTCAGGCTGAAGTAGACAGGAGCTAGACATGCAGCGCTTTCTCTAGAAGTCTTTGTTAATGATTTCAGACTTTATCCTAAAAACAATGAAAAGTTACTAGGGAGACTTTGCACAGAAGCCGTGTGATCTAATTTACAGGGTCTGGTTACAGTGCGGAGGAGCCAGGGCAGGGCTCTCTGTTTGAAGCCTGATGCAATAGTCCAAGTGAGAAACAGCAGTGGCCTCAACCAGGGTGTGCGCAGGGTGATGGAAAGAAACAGCTGGATCAAAGAAATGCTCTTGAGACAGAATCAAAACGACGTGGTGACCTGGCTGGGTGTGGGGATCAGGAAGAGAGCGGAATCGAAGTGACACCCAAGTTTCTGGTCTGGGTGGTGGTGCCACTTACCGAGCAGAGGAGTAGGTGTGAGGGCGATGCTGATCACTTCCGTTTCAGATATGTTGGATTTGAAATACAAATAAGATACCTGGTTACCCCCTGTCATTCATGGACCATATTACACCCCTGCTCGCTGCTAAGACACTTATTACTGTTCACACCCAAAACCTTGACCTCTCACTTTCTGGACTTCCTTGTTTCCAGCAATCTTTCTTCCTCCACCTGTCGAACCTCACCACATGCATGCTCATAGCCTAGACTCCATTTGTACTGAGAACCGCACCGTCTCCTCTCTCTTGTCCCCCTCCAGCAATCTTTCTGCTCCATATACTGGTCAATAACCCCACTATCTCAACGTCCATCACCCCCTTCACATCCCCACCTTCCCTCCTAACTCCAGTTAAATTTTCCAGGTGGCCCCTGTTCCAGAATATCTGGAGAATAATACCACTGGACTGGCTGGTTTCAGGCACAACTTCTGGCCACAAAGCTCAAGTGGGCACTCCACATGTCTAAGAAATTCTACATTTTCCTAAAACTTTAACCCTATTCTCCAAGATGACCTTATCATACCTTTCTTTCCCCAAACCTCGAGCCCCCATTCTCTTAATCCCCCATTTCAGCAGAGAGCCAGGCATCCTGTGCCAATGGACAATAGAAGCAGTAGGCAAGCACTGGCTTATCCCCGTCCACCAAGTCCGCCTTCTCCCCTTAGCATGGGTGAAGCATCCTGCTCCTGGTAGCCCCTGCTGCACGCGGGCACTGTCCCCCATAACCTGTCACCCACCCCTACCCCCAACTGTGTTCCACAGCTTTGCCTCACTATTCCCTCTCTGTAAATATATCTTATAACATTTCCCTCTCTCTTTTTTAAATATCCTTCTCCAGCTACTACCCCACTTACAAAAAATGAAAATCCTCTAAAAGCTGTCTACACTTGACATCTCCACTTCCACATCACTTTAGCGGCTGCTATCAGGACTGCTCTTATCAAGATCATGAATGGCCAACACTGCTGCCAAATCCACTGGTCATCCTCATCTTGCTCCCTGAGCAACACTTGGCCATTGAGAGCTCCCTCCTTAAACACCATCTCCCCTCGGCTCCCAAGCAGCACCCTCTCCTGACTTCCTCTCATCTCGCTGCTCGTTCTTTCTTGATTTCACTAATTGTTCTTGCTGATCTCTAAATGCAAAATGCCCCAGGGCCCAGTTCTCCACTCTCTTTTCTCCTCTATCTACTCTGTGATCTTGTCCAGAAACATCCATAAAATCATCTCTAAACTGATGACTCTCACGTTTATAAGTTTACACCTAACCACTCCCCTGAGTGCTAGACTCACGTTTCCAACTTTCTGTTGATCATCCAAAACAGAACTCCTAACCCTCCAAAAGAGGACAGATTTATGTTCTGTCCTGGTCTTCCCCATCTACCCAGCTGCTCAATTCAAAAACCTAGATGTCTCTTTCCTCATAATCATGTCCCCACTACTAGCGAGTCAAGCCAGATATAATTCCAAAATGTGTTCAAAGTCCATTCCCTTCCTACCATCTCTGAGAGCCACCTCATCGAACATTGGATACGTGAAGTGGCTCCCTTCCCCAACTCTTGCTCCGCTGCACTTTCTCCTCCATATGGCGGCCTAAGAGATCTTTCTATCACGCAAATCAAACCAAGTCACTCCCTTCCTTGAAACCCTCCCAGTGACTTCCCTTCATGGTTGTAAAAATGATGATAAAATCTTTGCTATGGCCTGCAAGGCCCTACCTGGTTAGGCGCTGGCTTCCTCTCCAAACTTATCTCCCTAAGCCCTCCCCTTCTCGAATGCCACCTCCCCTCCCTCACATCCCAACTCCCCTCCCCCATCCCAAACCCCCTCCCTGACATACACCAGCCTCTCCTACCACAGTGGAGTTTTTTGCACCAACTTCTGCCAACCCTCTTCCCCAGAGCTTCGCATGACTGTCTCCTTGGCATTCTCATCTCCTCTCCTCCAGGAGGCCCTTTCTGACCCATATGTCCCCCCATGAAACACACAGGCCACACAGTCACCCTCTACCACACGACCCCATTTTATATTCTTCATGGTGTCTACTAGTATAGGACATTTTCTTACTTGTCCTTATGTTTATTCTCTGTATCTTCCCACTAGGATGGACTCCTTGAGAGCACGGACTCTGTCACGTTCACCCCTTTATCCACCTGCACCCAGGACGGTGCTTAACACACAGTAGGCACTCAACAAAAATGCTTCAACCCACTGAGTAAGTGGTACCCAGGTGAAGACGTCTAGTAGGCTGTTAGGTATAAAGGGGAAAAGTCCTGGCCAGGAGATACCAATTTGGGAGTTGTCAGCAAAACATCTGAATGCTCTTAGACGCTCAGTCGTGTCCAACTCTTTGCAACCCCATGGACTGTCACCCACCAGGCTCCTCTGTCCATGGGAATTCTCCAGGGAAGCATACTAGAGTGCGTAGCCTATCTCTTCTCCAGGGGATCTTCCCGACCCAGGAATCAAACCGGGGTCTCCTGCATTACCGGCAGATTCTTTACCAGCTGAGCTACCAGAGAATATATGAGATAAGATTTTGCTCCAAAATTATCTCTGAGGTAGCAAAGATCTGCCTCATATTCCAGTCCTTACAAAGTCTCTCGCATTAAGGGCGCGCTCTCAATTAGGACATTTAGAACAACAAAATGCTCTTCGGGGAAAACTTGTTAGCCTGAAATAACCTCAATCAATGAAGTTTTGGATATGTATGGGGGTCACTTGGTAGAATCAGAAAATAATGGAGGCAAAGACTTTTCAATTAGATTCAAATATTATTTCTGGGGGTATGACCTTATAATTGCAAGTATTCATCTTTTTAAGCAAGCCATTCTTTTAAAAAATCAGTTCAAGAACAATGAAGAAAGTGGCTATGTTGTGGAGACAACAAAGACACACCTACCAGATTTTTATTTCATTTTAGTTTAGTTTATTTATGCAGTCTAGTATTATGCAATCAGGTTTCTGTGGCAAAGAACAGAGTTTACAGCATCATACACAGATTCAAAAAGCACTGTGACACAAATAACTTGGGCAAAAATAAAGTTCACGTGTTCTATAAAAGGTTCATGATAACAAAGCTTTAGTGATACTAACCCAGGTTTTAAAGAGAAATGTTAAAAGTTTAAATAAAACTGCTTCATAAAATAAGAGGAAAAAAAATAAAATGTCTTGCAACAATGTCTTATACGACATCTGATTTTTAAAATGTATAGTGAACTAAGCTAATAAAGGACATTATTATTTCAACCACACTAAAAGTTTACGTATTCAAGTTAGCCCCAAAACTTTTTGGCAAGTCTCCTCACTGGGAATCTAGGGGATTGCTTTTAATTTGGTTTTTATCTTCTATCTGGGCCGCTATGGTAGGTGGTTACTTAAGCTCTGAGACTGGCTAATACTATACAGAGGCTATTTGGGGGAGAGATAAGAAGAAGCCCTTGGATGGAGGCTTAAAGACCAAATGGAGTGGGACTGTGGGGTAAACTGTTATCACAAAAGCCCAGGGGATACAATGTCACAGAGGAGAAAGTTAATGTCAGAAGCAGAGAGAAGATTCTAGGAAGAGTTTCTAAGGGAAGAAGAAGGTGACCACGGGGCCAAACACTGTCATGGGTCAAATAAAGGCCGCCAAGTGCTCATTAGATTAATAAAGATGGCCATCGGTACCCGTGGCAGGACTATCATCCACAGAGAATGGGCTGCAGAAACCAGGTCCCAGTGAACCGAGGGGACAGTCTGAAGGCCAAGCATGTGGTGACAGCAAGAGAGGACAACTGGACGGACAATGGGGGCTGAAGTAGAATGGAGTAGAATAGAATAGAAACTGAAAGGATACTGACTGCAAGAGGATGGGGCAGCCAAGCAATTATATATATATATATATATATATATATATATATATATATATATATATATATATATATATAATGAGAGAGACTTGGGAATATTTAGAAGTGATGAGATGAATCCAGTGGAGGGGAAAGAAGGTCAGGGTCCCCAGGAGAGTCAGAGGGGATGGGGAGAGTCCTTGGAGGCTGAGACTTCGACAGGAAAAGGACAGGTCAGCTATTGTAACAGGAAGGGAGGGAGGGAAGGGCGGGGCAGGGACAAGTCACCCCACTCTCTAACCGCAGCTTCCCTAAGCCTGCACTCTCCCGCCACATCTGCCCATGTCTGTTGACCTCACAGGCACCTCCAGACCTGACCCTGTGACCCTCTCTCTGTCTGCCAGCCCCTCCTACATTCCTGTCCGTCTGTGTCCAGCCTAGACTCCACAGAATCCCTCCCATCACCCTCATCTCACATGGGAGCTTCTAAATAAATGTTTGCCCAACCCCCCACCTGTGCTAAGCCAACAAAGGTCCGTCTAGTCAAGGCTATGGTTTTTCCAGTAGTCATGTATGGATGTGAGAGATGGACTATAAAGAAAGCTGAGTGCCGTAGAATGGATGCTTTTGAACTGTGGTGTTGGAGAAGACTCTTGAGAGTCCCTTGGACTGCAGGGAGATCCAACCAGTCCATCCTAAAGGAGGTCAGTCCTGGGTGTTCATTGGAAGGACTGATGTCGAAACTGAAACTCCAATACTTTGGCCACCTGATGCAAAGAGTTGACTCACTGGAAAAGACCCTGATGCTGCGAGGGATTGGGGGCAGGAGGAGAAGGGGACGACAGAAAATGAGATTGCTGGATGGCATCACGGACTCGATGGACATGAGTTTGGGTAAACTCCGGGAGTTGGTGATGGACAGGGAGGCCTGGCGTGCTGTGATTCATGGGGTCGCAAAGAGCTGGACATGACTGAGCAACTGAACTGAATTGTAGATTTAAGGGACTAGATCTGATAGATAGATTGCCTGATGAACTCTGGACGGAGGTTCGTGACATTGTACAGGAGACAGGGACCAAGACCATCCCCATGGAAAAGAAATGCAAAAAAGCAAAATGGCTGTCTGAGGAGGCCTTACAAATAGCTGTGAAAAGAAGAGAAGCGAAAAGCAAAGGAGGAAAGGAAAGATATAAGCAACTGAATGCAGAGTTCCAAAGAACAGCAAGGAGAGATAAGAAAGCCTTCCTCAGCGATCAATGCAAAGAAATAGAGGAAAACAACAGAATAGGAAAAACAAGAGATCTATTCAAGAAAATTAGAGATTCCAAGGGAACATTTCATGCAAAGATGGGCTCGATAAAGGACAGAAATGGTATGGAAATAACAGAAGCAGAAGATATTAAGAAGAGGTGGCAAGAATACACAGAAGAACTGTACAAAAAAGATCTTCACGACCAAGATAGTCACGATAATGTGATCACTGACCTAGAGCCAGACATCTTGGAATGTGAAGTCAAGTGGGCCTTAGAAAGCATCACTACGAACAAAGCTAGTGGTGGTGATGGAATTCCAGTTGAGCTATTTCAAATCTTGAAAGATGATGCCGTGAAAGTGCTGCACTCAATATGCCAGCAAATTTGGAAAACTCAGCAGTGGCCACAGGACTGGAAAAGGTCAGTCTTCATTCCAATCCCAAAGAAAGGCAATGCCAAAGAATGCTCAAACTACCGCACAATTGCACTCATCTCACACGCTAGTAAAGTCATGCTCAAAATTCTCCAAGACAGGCTTCAGCAATATGGGAACCGTGAACTCCCAGATGTTCAAGCAGGTTTTAGAAAAGGCAGCGGTACCAGAGATCATATTGCCAACATCCGCTGGATCATGGAGAAAACAAGAGAGTTCCAGAAAAACATTTATTTCTGCTTCATTGACTATGCCAAAGCCTTTGACTGTGTGGATCACAATAAACTGTGGAACATTCTGAAAGAGATGGGAATACCAGACCACCTGACCTGCCTCTTGAGAAACCTGTATGCAGGTCAGGAAGCAACAGTCAGAACTGGACATGGAACAACAGACTGGTTCCAAATAGGAAAAGGAGTACGTCAAGGCTGTATATTGTCACCTTGCTTATTTAACTTATACACAGAGTACATCATGAGGAATGCTGGGCTGGAAGAAGCACAAGCTGGAATCAAGATTGCTGGGAGAAATATCAATAACCTCAGATATGCAGATGACACCACCCTTATGGCAGAAAGTGAAGAGGAACTCAAAAGCCTCTTGATGAAAGTGAAAGAGGAGAGTGAAAAGGTTGGCTTGAAGCTCAACATTCAGAAAACAAAGATCATGGCATCTGGTCCCAACACTTCATGGGAAA